>NW_016812144.1:532373-544771 GCF_001698545.2 Rhinopithecus bieti | reverse complement strand
AGAACTTGTCCAGGGTCTGGAAGGTAAGAAGCTTCTGGCCGGGCGTGGTGGCTCACACCTGTAATCCCAGTACTTTGGGAGGCCGAGGTTGGTAGATCACGAGTTCAGGAGATCGAGACCATCCTGGCTAACATGGTGAAAACCTGTCTCTACTAAAAAATACAAAAAATTAGCCAGGCGTGGTGGCGGGCACCTGTAGTCCCAGCTACTCGGGAGGCTGAGGCAGGAGAATGGTGTGAACCTGGGAGGCGCAGCTTGCAATGAGCCGAGATCGCGCCACTGCACTCCAGCCTGGGTGACAGAGCAAGACTCCATCTCAAAAAAAAAAAAAAAAAAAAAGCTTCCAAGCTTGGATCCATATCTGCAGTTGTCATCACTCATGGATGCGCCATTGGGCTGCTTTCACCTTTTGGCTGTTATGAACAGTGCTGCTGTAAACACTTGTGTACAAGTTTTTGTTCGAATATTTGTTTTCAATTCTTTTGTGCAGATACCTCGGAGTGGAATTGCTGGACCGTGTGGTGGCTCTAGGTTTAACTTGTGAAGAACATTTTTAAAAGTGTTCCGTGTGGGTGAATATTTTCTCTTTAACTGGAGGGCAGGGCTGTCTTGTTCTTTGGCACTCTCTACCGTGGCCAGTCCTGGCTCAGCAAGCAGACAAGAGGCCCCCTGAGCTGTGGTGGCCCCACAGGAGTGAGTGTGTGGACCCCACTCCACCCCAAGTGCTGGGATGTTGATTCATGGTCTTGCCAGGCACTCACGTGACTGCTGGGGGGGACCCAGCCTACATATCCTCTGGGCCTTTCTTGGATACCTCTCCACCTCTTGCTGCCCTCGGGTTCCCTCAATTCCCACATTCAAACTGGAGCTGACCTCGGTCTAATGTGTCTCCACAAGTCCCACCTCCCCCGCGGATGCCCTGTACAGCGGTACAGGCTGTGCACTGCCCAAAGGCATCCTGCCAAGGGCGCAGTGCTCATTGACATTCAGTCCATGCTCCACTAGCCAAGCTCTGCACCCTTGGGACTGCAGCCACCATTAGAGGGCGCTTTCTTCCTTCACACAATGCACCATGTGGACTAATGGCAGCCCCCAAACCCTCAGTGGACCCGGCACTGACAGGATGTGCCCCTCGCTCACTCCCCTGAAAGGGGCAACTCTGCCCACTTTAGGTTCACTGATGACCTTCCTTCTCCCTGGGGACATTCATACCTTCGGCCTAGGCTCCAGGTATTTTCCATGCCACCCGAGGGGGTAGGTCCACGCCACCAGTGGGGGTGCCCTGGTGGCCCATTGTAAAGGAATTTCTGCCCCTTACCCCATGCTCGCTCCTGGGAGTTCCAGCCCCGGATGTTCAGGACATGCATGTGTGCCCTCTCACTGGACAGAGGTTCTTGTGTAAACACTGCCATCGGGACCCTAGACACATGCTCCCTGTGCACAGACATGTGCTCACGTAGGTGTGTGGGTCAGACATAACACACAGGGATCTGGCCTTCCCTTGCATTGAAACCTAGTTGGCGGGTTGGGAGGGTATATGGTTAAATCCGAGCAAGAGACACAGACCCCACGAGCGTAATCACATGCCTGAACCAGGCCAGGAGACTGGGGCACACGATGTGGGTTTGTCTGCCATGTGGGCACTGCACTCTGCGAAGCCCAAGCCCCTTGGAGCCCCCACTGGTGGGACAGGCTGGAGCTCGGAGCTTAGCAACTCCAGTTCCTGGATAATAGAGAAATATAAGGGCAAGTCAGGAGACAAAGGGAGGCCAGGAAAACTGGAGGGCCAAGAGGCCCCTGGAAGCCCCTCTAAGCCCAATTTCCCAGTGTTGACAAAGAAAACAAAATCAAGCTTTCAAAGAATTAAAGTTCATTTCATTCAGGAGTCTGAGGACTCCAGACCACGTCTGCTGTCTGGGAGCAGTTCTGTTGGAGTCCACCGCTTACATACAGGTGGTGGAGGTTCAGCAATTGCAAAATCATATCGAACTAGCTCAGAAGTTATATTGAAGCAGCATCCCATCAAAGTGTGGGTGGAAGAGCACCTCTGGTTATAGATGGCAGAGGCAGCGTCACTAAGCCTGTCAGAAAGGCAAGGACTAGAGCTCTTCTCTTTTAAGGAATCAAGTGACTCAGGCAAGAGACGTGCAGGGCTGTGAGCTCCATCCTGTTTCGTCTTCAAAGCATCTTTCCAGAGAGCTGCACGTTGTCACAGAGTCAGGGGTTCAAGCAGAAATGAGCCAACGTGCCTTCTTATGCATGCTGCTTTGTCTTCCTGTGGGAAGGCTAAAAATGTTTCATCCTCATCCCTGGGTGCTACAGCCTTTGCAGGCTCCTTGTCAGAATGGGTGTGGTGGTCAGGGGCCAGCACATCTGAGAGCGGGGCACGCCCTGACACAGGGCAGGATCAGAGCAGCATAAGGCCACATCTTGAGGCCCTGACTGGGGCCCCAGGCTGGCTGCTTTTCTTCCCACCCTAGAGGGTATTTCTGTACCCCTCCACCACAGGGCGCTCAAGGAAGGCTCACTGAGAAAGTTGCAGTGGAACAAAGTCTGAAGGAGATGAGGGAGCAAGTTCTGTTGGTGTCATGTGGAAAAGCATTGCAGGAGAGGGAACAGCCAGTGCGAAGGCCCTGAGGCAGTACCATGAGTGGCCAGAATGAAACGAGCAGGAAGCAAGGGAAGCAGCCATGTCACCAGGCCAGAGCGCTCACGGGGGCCAGTGGGAGGACTCTGGCCTCATCCTGAGGGAGGTGGGAGCCCTGGAGGGTTTGTGAGGAGGAGGGAAGACAGCTTTAGACAGCAATCCTCTAACTGCTGGAAAGAAAACAAGCCATGTGTGGGTGGGGGAAGGGGTAGGAGCGGGAGACCAGTGAGCCGCCATTCTACTCCATGGTCCATGCATAGCTGGGCCGGGCCGGAGCCCACAGGCTCAGGACCCAGCATCAGGCTGGGTAATAGGCAGCCTGGAAGGGTTGAGCGTAGTGGGCAGGCTGGACGGGGTGAGTCAGGGCTGCAGCAGGGAGCAGCAGTGAGGGACGTGGGCTCCAGCATTAGGCATCAAGTCTCACAGAGTCCCAGACAACCTTGGGACCTGTTTGTGCCTCTTCCTGGGTCTCCATTTTCCCATCTAAAATAAATAAATAAATAAAAGAATGGGAGATAAGATACGGTGTCAGCCCCTAGGAGCGGGTGGGCAGCTGTGTGCAGGTCTGCTTCTAATTTAAGGCAAATATGTAACAGTGAGGGAAGCCAGGACTAGACCTGGGGGGGCCAGGCAGGTCCGAGGTCACAGCCTGTAACAGGGGGCCTCAGAGTGAGGCTGTGGTTTTCTCTGCTCTATGTTGCAAGCCTTTGGCCTCTTGAGCCTTCCCTCCAGGTCCTCACCTCAAGTGCTCAAGGCATTTTTGTTGTCTCTGGAAACCGTGGGGTGTACATTAAGAAGAGCTTCACTTATCCCTACACATCCTCTTCCCAATTTGAGCCCTGCCTGCTTGTTTTTCTTAAATAACACTTAGTGAAACCTTCCTTTTCATCTTACCAACTTGAATTTATCCTGTGGTCCACTGAGATACTCGGATTTGGGGGTTTTGTTTTTCTGCTTCTGATTGCACCACTGGATTTATAACTTTCTGTGTGCTTTTTGGAAAATGTGGCTTACGCTCCCATTTGGACCGGCTGCTCGCCACTGCAGGGAGGGTGGCGGTGAGCTGGCCTGGCAGCCTCCCCAGGACCACACGGAGGGACAGAGGAGACGTTCTCTGAAGGAAGGGGGTGGTCAGTGGTGCTGATACCAGATCCTGGGCAGAGAGGACAACACCCTTTCAGTGTCTGAGGGGGACTCATCCCCTCCCCAAAGGCCATCTGACACTCCTCTTGGCAGGGCAGGGGGTTCATTTACCCTCTCTCAACCTCTGTTCCTTCTGGAAAAGGAAAGAGCAGATTGCTGCCCCCAGCCTCTCTGAAGGGCTTTGTGCTGAGGGGGCCTGTCAAGTGTCCAAGCAGTTCGTGGAACAGCACGACACTAAACACCAACCAGTGGCCTCACAATGATGATAATGATTGCCCCTAAAAGGGGGATAATCGCTGTGTGACCTACTTAGGACACAATTGTCACTAATGGCCTTGGAGAGCTGTGAAAATACCAAGTGCCAAGGGGGAAGCTGAAGTGAATCTGGGCAGAGCGATTGCTGCGTATCTGTGTTTGCATCTCTGCTCCCTTTTTCCTGTGTCTTGGTCAAAGGCCTAAGCAGCATTTCTCGGGAGGAACGACCCAAAGGCCCCGGGCCCGTCCCTGCCAAGACCACTGCTCTGTGCCTGGTGAGAGGGTCAGCAGCTGAAACCCATTCTCTCAGGCATAAGCAAACGGGACATTTTTACAATACACGGTATTTTGTGGTTCTGAACACAACGGCAAGAATGAGGTCAGGCATCTCTCTGGTGGAAAAGTATTGCAGAGGATGGAACAGCCAATGCAAAGTCACTGAGGCAAGACCATGAGTGACACCTTTTGGGAAGTGCTCTGGAAGGCCACAGAACCAGCGGCTGAAATGGAATCAGACCTCCAAGTTCCCTTTTAAAAAATATTAAATGTGGGCCGGGCGTGGTGGCTCAAGCCTGTAATCCCAGCACTTTCGGAGGCCGAGACGGGCGGATCACGAGGTCAGGAGATCGAGACCATCCTGGCTAACACGGTGAAACCCCGTCTCTACTAAAAAAATACAAAAAAAAAACTAGCCGGGTGAGGTGGCGGGCGCCTGTAGTCCCAGCTACTCAGGAGGCTGAGGCAGGAGAATGGCGTAAACCCAGGAGGCGGAGCTTGCAGTGAGCTGAGATCCGGCCACTGCACTCCAGCCTGGGTGGCAGAGTGAGACTCCGTCTCAAAAAAAAATAAAAAAATAAAAATAAAAAATATTAAATGTGGCTGGGTGCAGTGGCTCACACCTGTAATACCAGCCCTTTGGGAGGCCGAGGCGGGTGGATCACGAGGGCAAGAGATTGAGACCATCCTGGTCAACACGGTGAAACCCCATCTCTACTAAAAATACAAAAATTAGCTGGGTGTGGTGGCTCATGCCTGTAATCCCAAATATTTGGGTGGCTGAGGCAGGAGAATTGTTTGAACCTGGGAGGCGGAGGTTACAGTGAGCCGAGATTGTGCCACTGCACTCCAGCCTGGCGACAGAGCAAGAATCCATCTAAAAAAAAAAATTAAATGCAACAGTGGATATGCAGCCAGGCACAAAAAATTATATAACACACAGCTGTGCACTCACCAACAAGCTTCATCTTCAGATCTGCTTCAATTCTCCACCAAGGATTCCAATACATGGTGCTCCTGGTCCCTTTCCCAGCCCATCTCTCCTCTCTTTGTATCCCCAGAAATGGCCATTACTCTGATTCTGGCATTTGCTTGTCTCACAAACACTTTTGTGCTTTTACCACTACATACATGTGTGCCCATAAGCGTTAGTGCAAATAATGGAACTGTGTGTTTGGAAACTTTTTATTGAGAGTTTCACTGTGGGTATCCTTCTTTTTCTTGCTTCTCATTTTTTTCATTTCACCTTAGGTGCTAGGGACCTCCCCTAGCTGATTGAGGTAGTTCTTGGTCACTCATGTTCACTGCTGTTTGGGAGTCAGTGGAATGACAATACCACAGTTTACCAAGTGTCTTGTGGATGGACGTTACCTTGACCCTAAGTTTTCACTGTGACTGTGTTGGTTTGAATCCCCCTGAAAGCAGAGCTGAGACAAAGGCTTGGGTGCAGGCTGTTGGTCTGGGAGGTGCTCTCCGGAAGCAAGACTGAGGAAGCAGGAGAGTAAAAGTCTCACTATTATCTACTGCCATGCACCAAATTACTCCATGACCTGATGGCTTAAAGCAACAATTATCTTTTATTTATCCCTTGCAGGTTCTGTGGGTCTTGGCTGGGTGGTCCTGGCTCAGCTCTCTTTGTGAGTTTGCTGTCAGTCATTGGCCATGGCTGCCATCATCTGAAGGCTTGCCTGGGGCTGGAAGGTCTGTCTCCAGGCTCATCTGCATGGCTATTAGTGGGCGGTCTCAGTTCCTCTCAACAGGGTGCTTGAATGTCCTCACAACATGTCAGCTGGCATTCTCCAGGGCAAGAATCCAAAAGATGCAGGAGGGCACTGCAATGCCTTTGGTGGCCTGGCCTTGGGAGTCACACACCATCACCTCCACCTTACTCCACTAGGTAAACAGACCACAGACATCACAGGGCATGAAGACTGGAGGTGAGGCTCATAAGAGGTCATCTCAGAAGCTGGCCACAACAGGGGAAGAGTCCAGAAACAATGCAGGGTGCCCAGCAAAGGTATTCACTGCTGTGGGCACCAGCAGCTTGACCCCATCAAGGACCGTATGAAGAACTATGTAGAATGCATAGGACGGAGGTCAGGGACTCATCTACAGACTCACATTCCTGTCAGTTCAAGGTTGTCCCTGAGAATATCAGCTCCCTCACAAACCCAGCCTGTGCGTGCAGGGGCTGAGGAAGCCCAGAGGCAGAAGAGAAGAGGACAGGACAGGCGGAGTGGAGGCAGTGCCACAGCACAGCATTGCTGGGCCAGGAGGGCTGGAGGGATGCGCTGTGGTGCACAAAGCCTCTGCCTTGTGGCAGTGCTGTGATGAGTGTTTGCACATAGGGCCCTGCGTCCACGAGCCCACATTTCTGTAGGAGGCATGGGCTAGGGCCCCTCCTGGTACTCACACCCTGGTGCAGTCCTCTCACCTTGTGTGTGGGCCAAACCTAGGGACTTGATTCGAATGAATTGAATACCACAAAAGCCATGGAATGTCTTTTCTTTTCTTTTCTTTTTTTTTTTTTGAGAGAGGGTCTCACTCTGTTGCCTAGGCCAGGTGTGCAGGGCACAATCTCAGTTCACTGCAGCCTCAACCTCCCAGGATCAAGTGATCCTCTTGCCTCAATGTTCTGAGCAGCTGAGACTATAGGGGTGTGCACTCATACCCCCCTAATTTTTTTCTTTTTTTTCTTTTTTTCGTAGAGATGGAGTCTGGCTATGTTGCCCAGGCTGATCTAAAACTCTTGGCCTTAAGAATCCTCTGGCCTCAATTTCCCAAAGGGCTTGGATTATAGGCTTGAGCCTACTGCCCTGGGCTGGGATGTCACTTCTGAGGTTAGTTCACAAAAGATTGTGACTCCCCTCTCATCTGGACTCCCCTTACCCAGCACCCCACCCTATTCACTCTGGCAAAGCCACTGCCATGTTGTAAGCTGCCCTCTGGAGAGACCCACGTGGCAAAGGACTCTGGTCCCCTGCCTGGGAGGAGCTGAGTCCTACCAACAACCACCTGAGTGAGCTCAGGAGCAGCTCTGCCCTCAGCTAAGCCATCAGATGAGACGGGCCCAGATTCTTGATCCACAGGAACCGTTATTTTGCTAAACTGCTAAGATGCTAAATGTTGGGGTACTTTTTAAAGTAAATAACACAGGAAGGGTGGAAGTGGAAGAAGGTGCACATGACGCAAGATTGCCCGTGGGTTGACAATTGTTGCAACTGGGTGACATGTTATACTATTCTTGCTACTTTGTGTTTGTTCAAATTTTCCATGATAAAAAGTAAAAATAAATTTTTAAAATACTGAAGTCTGATTTGCAACCCCGTGAGGTTTGGTTTCTGTCAGACTACATTTTCGTTAGTTCACTTTAGTTTAAACTACCTGGGTGCAGGTCCCAACTCGTTCATCCATTAAACACGTACTGGGCACCTACTATGTGCCAGGTGATGTTCTGGCCACCAGGGAAATGACAGTGAACAAACCATGCAAAAGTCTCTGCCCTTGCAGAGCCAATGTTTTCCTGGAGAGAGGCAGACATCCAATACATAAATATGTAAGATATATGGAGAATACGTCAGGGAGTCCTGGCTGCAGGAGGACAGTGGGTGGGAGGACTGCGATTTCCAACAGGAAGGCCGGGGAAGGCCGAGAGGAGAAGCTGCCTGTGGGGAGAAACCTGGGGGGCCACAGGGAGGCAGCTGCAGGTCACCTACTTCCATGGGAAGGCAACTCCAGGCAGATACAGGGATGGTGGCCCCAATGCGGGAGGATCCAGGGCTATCTGAAGAACCAGAAGAGGCGGTGTGGTGGGGCATGGTCTTAGGGGAAGTTGGGTGAGGGTGGGGGACAGATTAAGCAGAGCCATGTGAGCTGCAGAAAGGAATTCAGCTTCTACCTGGAGTGAGGTGTGAGCCACGGGCAGAGTTTGAGCAGAGAAGGGGCTCTGGCCCACGTTCCTTCTGGTAAGTGCTCCACCCCTGAAGCCCTGTGAAACTTAGGCAGGTGACTTTGCCTTTCTGAGCCTCAGTTTCCTTGTCTGAAAGTGGGAATCACTTCCTCAAAGCGTTGTTATGGAGGTTTGCTAAATGAAACAAAGTTTTGCCCAAAGGTTCAGCACATCCAGCAACAGGCCTTACTTGGTGTGAGCTGTGATGATTTTTCTCTTTCCGTCACGCCTACTGTCTGCCCACAGGAGCTCCCAGGCTGCTCACAAACTTCCCTCGGGAGCCTGAGAGCCTTTTCTGCTGGGGGCTGGGGCCCATGCCTGTGGCCCTCGCCCAACGGGCACAAGGCGCTCCAAGGAGCTAGTTTCTGTGTTATTAGCTGTGAAAAGGAGGATACCCCCCACCGAGTGTGGCCCTCTCAGGCCAGAAAGAGAGAGGAAGGACAGGTGGTCAGGGTTCTTTCCCTGACATCAGGTTGAGGGCTTAACAGGTAAGATCTGGGGGCTTTAGTTTTCACTTTGTGGGGGCTGGTGGGGAGGGAGAGTTGGATAGAGACATGAACTCAGAGAAAGAAATTAGAAAACTAAGACATTGAACTTCCGCTCCATGAGCTGCAGTCACACTGTTCATTCTATCACCCTGCTTACCTACCCTCCCTGTCACCTGCCTATCCAATCATCTATCTGTCTGTGTGGGCACCAGTGGTGTTATTCTGAATGTTTGCTTGTCTTTTGTGTGTTTGTTTTTTGTTTAGAGACAGAGTCTTGCTCTATTGCTAGGCTGGAGTTCAATGGCGTGATCTTGGCTCACTGCAACCTCCGCCTCCTGGGTTCAAGTGATTCTCCTGCCTCAGCCTCCTGGGTATGTCGGACTATAGGCACATGTCACCACACCCAGCTAATTTTTGTATTTTTAGTAGACAGGGTTTCACCATGTTGGCTGGCCTGGTCTTGATCTCTTGATCTTGTGATCTGCCTGCCTCGGCCTACCTAAGTGCTGGGTTAACAGGCATGAGCCACCGCGCCCGGCCTTTTTTTTTTTTGGAATGACCTACCGCCCTGACTGGGATTCTCCCAGAAGCTCATCTTGAGATAGGATGCAAGTGCAAGTAGTTGATTCAAAACGTGGTCCAGGAAACACTGGTACAGAAGAAAGGGAGACGGAGGAGGGAGATGGGAGGAGGAGCCAACAAACCGCAAGGTACTGACATAGTTACCACGGGGGCAGCCAGAGCTCCATCTGCCTGCCGGGTTCAAATCAGTCCTTCTGTCCCGGACCAACGGAGCTGGGGCACTTATCCCAACTCAGGTCAGGGAAGGGCTGGCCCCAGACAGGGGTACCAAAGTCAGGGCCCTGCCTACACTGGCCCTGAAGGGATGAGTTGTCTGAAGATAATTTTGTTTTATTCTTTTAAAAAATTTCATTTAAGCCAGGCTTGGTGGCTCACACCTGTAATCCCAGCACTTTGGGAGGCCAAGGCGGGTAGATCACCTGAGGCCAAAAGTTTGAGACCAGCCTGGTCAACATGGTGAAACCTTCTCTGCTAAAAATACAAAAATAAGCCAGGCGCCTATAATCCCAGCTATTTGGGAAACTGGGGCAGGAGAATTGTTTGAACCTGGAAGGCAAAGGTTGCAGTGAGCCAAGATCATGCCACTGCACTCCAGCCTGGGCGACAAAGCGGAACTGTGTCTCAAAAATATATATTGATTTTAAAAGTTGGGGGTCTCTCTTGCCTAGCATGGGTGCAATGGTGTGATCACAGCTCCTTGCAACTTTGAACTCCTGGTCTCCAGCCATTTTCCTGCCTCAGCCTCCAAAAAAGCTGGGACACAGGCACACATTACCACATCTGGATTTTTTGATTTTTTGCAGAGACAGGGTCTCACTATGTTCCTCAGGCTGGACTCAAACTCCTGGCCTTAAGCAATCCTCCCAACTTGACTTCCTAAACTGCTCTGAGATTACAGGCCTGAGCTACCAGACCCAGACTCTGGAGACAATTCTAAAACAGTAATATTGTGCCCAGAATTCGTTCCTTCCAGTGGGTTCTTGGTCTCACTGACTTCAACAATGAAGCCGCAGACCCTAGTGGTGAGTGTTACACCTCTTAAGCACAGTGTGTCCAGCGTTTTTGTTCCTTCAGGTGTTCACATGTGTCCAGAGCTTTTTCCTTGTGGGTTCGTAGCCTTGCTGACTTCAGGACTGAAGCCACAAACCTTCACAGTCAGCGTTACAGCTCTTAAAGGTGGCTCCCTCCAGAGTTGCCCATTCCTCCTGGTGAGTTCGTGGTCTCACGGGCTTCAAAAGTAAAGCTACAGACCTTAACAGTATTACAGCTCTCACAGGCAGGGCAAATCCAAACACTAAGCAGCAGCAATATTCGTAGAAAACAGCAAAAGAAGAAATCCCCCAACACACAGAAACAAACATGACCTCGTTGCTGCTGTTGACTTGGGTGACCAGCTTTTATTCCCTTATTTGGCCCCGCCCACATCCTGCTGATTGGTCCATTTTACAGAGTGCTGATTGGTCCATTTTATAGAGTGCTGATTGGTCTGTTTTTACAGAATGCTGATTGGTGTGTTCACCAACCTTTAGCTAGACACAGAGCACTGATTGGTGCATTTACAATCCTTTAGCTACTCAGAAAAGTTCTCCAGGTCCCCACCCGATTAGCTAGACACAGAGCACTGATTGGTGCGTTTTTACGGAGTGCTGATTGGTGTGTTTACAAACCTTTAGCTAGACACAGAGCACTGATTAGTGCATTTACAATCCTTTAACTAGACAGAAAAGTTCTCCCAAGTCCCCTCTTCACCCAGAGGCCCAGCCAGCTTAACCTCTCAATATGACCAACTATAAGTCCGTCTTTTTATTATTACCATGCACAGACAATTCTAAACATCATCAGAGATGTTTTCCAGGTTCCCAGATCTTTTGTTCATTCAAGTTCAAGAATATTTCCGGGGTTAACTGTTGAGTTTTAATGATATATAGGAAGATCCAAGTTCACACTTTTTATTATTCATTCTTTAACAAACTTTATATTGTACATGTTGAAGTTAGTTCTGCAAACTCCCACCCAGTTCAGCCCTGACATGCATATTTAGCTACAAGCATCTGTTTCGAGAGTGAATTCCTAATGGTCCAGGACCTCACCAGCTCATTCAGGTGCAGTTTCCGTCTCTAAACCTGTGGGTCTCATATCCTTAGGTCCCAGCAGGAGACTCAGAATAAGCAGCTATAGCCCAGAGGCTGTGAAGACGAAAAGACAGTACTTGAGTTACTTTCATCAGCACTTAGAGTTTTCGTTTTTGTTTGGACGAACGGAGGCAAGATGGCGCAGTTCCGGGTTCTTCACCGTCAACTTTCCCGTGCCCGGGAAAGACATGGGTCGACTGCGCAGGCGCAACCCGACCTCCGACGGAGAAGAACCGGAACCCACCTAGCCACGCCTACTGCCCCGCCCCCGCCCCGCCTATGTCCCGCCCACTGCCCGCCCACTCCCGGGCCCAGGACATAAAAGCCGCTCCCGGCGGGCGGGCAGAGCGAACTTCCTCGGCCCCTCCTCCTGCGCAGGACCCAGGAACCTCATCCGAGAGCACCGGAGCGACTTCGTCGGCCTCCACCACCGGAGACCGGTGAACCTCGCCCCTCCCTCACATTGGCTTGTAAATAAAGTTTTTTTTGCCTTGTCTACTTGCCTTTTCTCTGGCATTTGCTCTGGGGGTCGCATTAAAGCAAATCAGCTGGTGCCGAAACCCGGGAGGAGACCCCTCCTCAGGGCCCCCCCAAGGTCCGAGGAGCCTCCTCCTTCCACGCCCCAGACGGACCAGGACCTGGACATCGCTTTCCCCACCTCCAAGTCTCCTAGGGGTGAGTACCTTTTGCCTCTCTCTCATATTCCTTGGCCAGAAGTCCTGCGCAGGCCCAAGGCTTTTTTTTCCGGTCACCAGGTGACCCAGGGAAGTTCCCAAAGGCAGAGACGTCTGCCCAAAGGAACTCCATTCCGTTCCGTGGGAGACCCGTCCAGGACGGAGACGTCCGCCTGGAGGTAATCTCCATTCCGTTCCGTGGGAGACCCGTCCAGGACGGAGACGTCCGCCTGGAGGTAATCTCCATTCCGG
>NW_016812144.1:469785-530125 GCF_001698545.2 Rhinopithecus bieti | reverse complement strand
TAACGACGTCCCTTAACAGCAGGAAGTAGCCAGACAGACCACGCCGCCCCTTATCACTATTATCAATAAAAGGTTGGACTGTTTGGACGAACGGAGGCAAGATGGCGCAGTTCCGGGTTCTTCACCGTCAACTTTCCCGCGCCTGGGAAAGACATGGGTCGACTGCGCAGGCGCTACCCAACCTCCGATGGAGAAGAACCGGAACCCACCTAGCCACGCCTACTGCCCCGCCCCCGCCCCGCCTATGTCCCGCCCACTGCCCTCCCACTCCCGGGCCCAGGACATAAAAGCCGCTCCCGGCGGGCACACGGAGCGAAATTCCTCGGCCCCTCCTCCTGCGCGGGACCCAGGAACCTCCTCCGAGAATGCCAGAGCGAAGTTCCTTGGCCCCTCCTCCTGCGCAGGACCCTGGCCCCTCCTCCTGCGCAGGACCCAGGAACCTCGCCCGAGAGCGCCGGACCGAACTTCCTCGGCCCCTCCTTGTACGCAGGATCCAGGGACCTCGTCCAAGAACACCAGAGTGAGCTTCCTCGGCCCCTCCTCGTACGCGGGACCCAGGAACCTCGTCCAAGAACGCCGGAGCGACTTTGTCAGCCTCCACCACCGGAGACCAGTGAACCTCGCCCCTCCCTCACATTGGCTTGTAAATAAAGGTTTTTTTGCCTTGTCTACTTGCCTTTTCTCTGGCATTTGCTCTGGGGGTCGCATTAAAGCAAATCAGTTTTCACTTAGAGTTTCCATTTTCACTCAATATTTCTTTACTGTGAAGGCAATCGAAAACTGCTAGAACTGATCCCAGAGAAACAAAGATTTGGACAATGTTGCCCATTCTGGAATGTACTGTGAAATGGGATTTTTAAAAATCTCTACAAGGCCGGGTGCAGTGGCTCACACCTGTAATCTCAGCACTTTGGGAGGCTGAGGCTGGCAGATTACGAGGTCAAGAGTTCAAGACCAGCATGAGCAACATGGAGAAACCCCGTCTCTACTAAAAATACCAAATTAGCCAGGCATGGTGGCACGTGCCTGTAATCCCAGCTACTCAGGAGGCTGAAGTGGGAGAATCGCTTGAACCTAGGAGGTGGAGGTTGCAGTGAGCTAAGATTGTGCCATTGCACCCCAGCCTGGGCAACAAGAGCGAAACTCTGTCTCAAAAAAAGAAAGAACTCTACCACAGTTATACTCATGTTGAAGACTTTTTCTAACATTTTGTACCCATGGCTTCATCAAAAAGAAACTTTACAAAATTAAAGTTAATAGGCCAGGCATGGTGGCTCACGCCTGTAATCCCAGCACTTTGGGAGGCCAAGACGGGCGGATCACGAGGTCAGGAGATTGAGACCATTCTGGCTAACACGGTGAAACCCGGTCTCTACTAAAATGCAAAAAATTAGCCGAGTGTAGTGGCGGGCGCCTGTAGTCCCAGCTACTTGGGAGGCTGAGGCAGGAGAACGGCATGAACCCAGGAGGCGGAGCTTGCAGTGAGCCGAGATCGCGCCACTGCACTCCAGCCTGGGCGTCTGAAGGAGACTCTACCACAGTTATACTCATGTTGAAGACTTTTTCTAACATTTTGTACCCATGGCTTCATCAAAAAGAAACTTTACAAAATTAAAGTTAATAGGCCAGGCATGGTGGCTCACGCCTGTAATCCCAGCACTTTGGGAGGCCAAGACGGGCGGATCACGAGGTCAGGAGATTGAGACCATTCTGGCTAACACGGTGAAACCCGGTCTCTACTAAAAATGCAAAAAATTAGCCGAGTGTAGTGGCGGGCGCCTGTAGTCCCAGCTACTTGGGAGGCTGAGGCAGGAGAACGGCATGAACCCAGGAGGCGGAGCTTGCAGTGAGCCGAGATCGCGCCACTGCACTCCAGCCTGGGCGTCTGAAGGGGCCCCCACCCCAAAAAAAAAAAAAAAAAAAAAAATTAAAGTTAATAAACAGTGTTCATCTATTCCCTAGGAGAGAATATGGGCTGACTATTCAGCCCACTGTGTTGAAGCCTGACTATTCAACACAAATCCGTGAGGAAGACCAATGTTGACAAAATCACTGACACAACTGCAGAAAAATAAGCTGCAAATAGAAACCATAATGCCATTATCCATTACTGTGACTGATTAACATGAAGGAAACTTTTTATCCCTTTTCTGATGCCATTTTTCCTTATCATGATTTCATGCAGAAAGGTCATTGCAAGCAAATTCTCATCTGCATTTACTTCTTTTTTTTAAGACAGAATTTTGCTCTTGTTGCCCAGGCTAGAGTGCAGTGGCGTCATCTCTGCTCACTGCAACCTCCACCTCCTGGGTTCAAGCAATTCTCCTGCCTCAGCCTCCCAAGTAAGTATCTGGGATTACAGGCATCCGCCACCACACTCAGCTAATTTTTGTAATTTTAGTAGAGACGGGGTTTCACCATGTTGTCCAGGCTGGTCTCGAACTCCTGACCTCAAGTGATCCACCCGCCTCGGCCTCCCAAAGTACTGGGATTACAGGCGTGAGCCACTGCACCCGGCCTTGCATTCCTTTTTTAGCTGTTAATGTTATTCCTTTTGTTGCATGATTAGTAATGAATGTAATTTTGTCACGTAGAGAAGGGAAGTGTTAAAAAATGATCTGTCCCTGTGTGGAATACGCCAGGCATGTCACTGTTTCAGGAGACTATTCCACAGCCCTTCCTGGCTGTGGGTGCCAGTGGTCAGAGCAGGTCTATGGGCCAAAAAGTGCAGATACAGTTGGAGCTGAGCTTGCATGCTCAGAAATGGGAAGAGTCACAGGTAGGGTTGCCAGAGATAAAGAGAGAAAATAAACACACACATGCACAGGCACACAGGGCCTTCAGTTAAATTCCGATATTGAATAAACAATAAATAAAATGTTCAGATAAGTGTGTCCCATGCAATATTTAGTATGTATTTATACTAAAAAAAAAAAATATCCAAATTTAGGCTGGGTGCAGTGGCTCACACCTATAATCCCAGTGCTTTGGGAGATCAGTGAAAGAGGATCTCATGAGCCCAAGAGCACAAGGTTATAGTGACCTATGAAAGTAAATTAATAAATATTCCAAACCAGAGTTCACTGGCAACCTGTACAATCTGTATTTTTTAGCCTGGGTCTTGCTGTGTTGCCCAGGCTGGAGTGCAGTGACGGGATCATGGTTCATTTGATCTGCATTTCATCTGGCAATCCTCGTGGCGGGGACATGGGCAGGGCAGTGGCTGCCAACGCTGCGCTACCTCCACTTAACATTCAGGAGCTTTCACAGGAGAAGTCCGAATCCCCATGGTCACCCGAGAGATAGAAGTCTGTGGTATGGCAAGCCACATTCCTGCAGCACCTGGCTGGAGCTGAGACGAGGCTGTGGCCATCAGGAGGGCCTGAGCCTTTGCAGCCCATAGCTGCTTCCCCAGCGCCTGCCGTCAGGGGAGGACGGGGTGACCACAGCAACATCAGGAGGAGTGGAATTCACCTGACCACTTACCATGTGCCAGGCACCACGGGACATACCTGACACGGGAAGGCATCCTTAACCGCTCACATCTCTGAGGTTCAAAGGTGCTATTCTCATACCCATTCTACAGATGAGGAAACTGAGGTTTGAGAAGTTAAGTGACTTCCCTGAGAGCACACAGTGAGTGGTGGGGCTAAGAGTCAAGCCCATAGCTGTCAGACCCTGGAGCAAGGCCAGAGAAGGAAGGAGAGGGACGGGAGAGGCCAGGCAGTGGGTGGCTGCAAGGCTCCAGGCCCCCCTTAGAATCCAGGAAGCACAGGAAGCCATTGTCTCCCCTAAGGCTGTGATTTCTTCCAGCCCCTCCACACCCCTGTGGGTCTCATGGCCCCTGCTCCTTTGGCCATCTCCCCTAAATCCCCAAGGCCTTAGGGTCTTGATGTCAGTTCCAAGGGGGCTGGTGTGAAAGACCTTGAGGTACAGTCAGGTCTCAGAGGATTCCAGAAGACCCCAAACCTTCCAGTCCAAAGGAGGTGCTCTGAAAGTGCAGGGGGGGCAGCCAGGGCCAAGAGTGTGCATGTCCCAAGGCCACACAGACTCCTGGGTTCCCCTGGCAGCCTCTGCCCGGCCAGTCTGAGGTGTGGAGGACGTTTGGATAAGGCACCAAGGCCATTGGGCAGAAGTCACCATGCCAATCCCCATAGTGGCCAATCCCCACAGCCAGCCACTAGGGGCCCACCCTTCAGATGAACACCTACGGGTGCCAGGCCTGTTGTGCACAGCCAGGAGGGAGCCCACAGGTGGGAAAAGGCAGTGCAGGCTCCTAGCAAGACAGGGAAGCTGCGGCATCTGAATGACAGCTGTGAAGGAGGATGACAGCCAGAGGCCTCAAGCCTGCTCCTAGAGCTGCTGTCTGCTCACACACAGCAGCTAAGGCCAAGCAGGAGCTCAAGAGGCCTCGTCCCTCTCCCACCAACTCCACCACAATTCCCCAGAGAGCAGGGCAGTCTGGCTTTCCAGTGGGGCTTAGGCAACATCTTCCTCCCGTCCAGCTGGCTGCCAGTCTTCACAGTAGAAAGCCCCTTCAATAAAGAAATGCCAAGCACAGCTCTGTCATGTGAGAATTAATGGCCAGCCCTCACAGAAGAAGAGACTTCACCCAAATGCAGTATTTCCCACATTTGGAAGACTGGAAGGGGTGGCAGCCCAGGGAACTCACATTCCCGCAGGGCAGTCCCTGCTGGAGCCCAGAGCCACCCGGTCATGCACATTCCAGCTCTCCCTCAGCTGGCCCTTTGACCTTGAGACCCATGAACTCTGTTCGTCCTGCTGCACTGCCTTCCAGAGGTAGAATTATTGGGTTCCAGCTTACCCACACGCTGTTCAACCCAGCCCCTGATGTCACACACGAAGAACTGGAAACTCAGAGAGGTCAGGGGTTTCCCAAATCCAGACAGTGGACCAGGGTCCAGACTGGGCTTCCCGCCAACCAAGGAGCGCTTGGTTTATAGCAAAATGCTGGTGACACATAAGTCCTGGATGGAATTCCAACTCTGACAGGTGACTTCCTAGCAGTGCCACTCTCCTCTCCTCTCCATCTTGCCAACTGACCCATCGTGCTGAGCTCAGGACTTGGGGATGACTCATACCCCCTGGCTTGCAACACCTTTACCTAAAACATCCCTACTCCCACCTTGCCTTAGCTCCAGCCCAGCCATAAAACACAAGAGGCTCCTTTAACGGGAGGGTCACGTGCCCACTGTCCCTTGCAGACCGGGGAGCTCCCTGATCAATGTTTGCTGTATCCCCAGTGGCATCCTCTCATTCAGTATGCAGTAGGTGCATAATAGCATTGAGTGAATGAATGAAATAGGATCTAAAGTCACTTTTGGTGGGAGTGGTCAGAGAAGGCGCTGGGGAGGGTGTGGCCTTGGAGCAAGGTGTGAATCAGAGGTAGGATTTCAGTAGCCCAGAGGAAAGAGGAGGGCATGTCAGGTGATGCACAGGTGAGCAAAGCCCCAGAGCGGGAGAGCAGAGGTATTGCCAGGGAAATGGCACCCAGGGGAGGGCTTACTCGATTAGATGATGTCTATCAGGCTTCTCCAGTGCAAAGGTACTATTTTCCCCTTTGTCATGAATAAGCATTTTTGAGATGATGCCATTATTCCATTGCTCACCACATTTTCAATTTATTCATTCATCTGCTTCTATCTGCAAGGACTTACGCTTTCCTATTCCTTCATTGGGTTACAGTCTGTTATTACGATTGTTTATGTTGATGCCCACAGCATCCCAATTTGGCCAATTCAGGGTGGCTCCTGGATATCTGTGACACGTCCCAACCCTTCTTTGAGGCCACCTGATTTCATGGTGCAACACAGGATTCCAGGCGCTTCCTCCAAGGAGCCTGGTGGAGGACAGCATGAGAGGCCAAGATCTGGGTGGGCGCTGCGCTCATGGCTGCTGGGGGGCGCTGCTCATGGCCCTCTGGGTGGGCAGAGCCACCCACCCACACATGTATTTTTATATCCACCTATGTGTGTGAATTCAACCCAGGCCTCCCACACCAAGTCAGCACCTGGGGATTCATCTGGTTTATCCTTTTCTGTCTTTGTGACGCCACCCACATGAGCGCTGTCATTCCTGGCACCCTCGCTAATACTTTACCTGTTGTTATTAGGCCCTGAATGGCACCATCTTGGGCTCAGCTGCTGCCCCTCCCTGCACAGACCCCCAGGCCTGGCTGTCCTGCCGCATCCCTGGGCCTGTCCACCCGAGGCACTTGGCCGGGTCCCTGGAGGAGCAAGCCGTGTTCCTTTTCTGTAGCTGCCACGGAATGCTGGGAACAAAAGTCCCCAGGGGAGTTCAACTTTGGGCGGTGAGTTTGGTCTTCTAGGCAGATCAACAGAGGACGGCGATGCTCCCATCCTCTGACCAAACAAGGGTATTAATTGCAGAGAAGTCTCTCTTATTAACTCCTGCTGTCCATGGGATATGCAAGCTGTGCAGATGAATCTCTCTCTCTCTCTCTCTCTCTCTCTCTCTCTCTCTCTCCCCCCCGCCCCGACTCTCAAAAAGCAAACATCCCTCAGGAGTGGTAATTCTTTAAATGAGGAGAGGAAATGAAGGAGATGCCAGGTTCCTCCCTTGGCTGTGGGTGGAGAGTCAGCTGTACCCTGGGCCTTCCCCAGCAGGGGCTGAGGTGGAGACAGGGCTGGCTGCTGAAGGGGGCTGGAGCGCCCCAAACTCTTCACCTACTTGCCCAGCTCTGCTACCGCCTCCTGGTGAGACCTTAGGCATTGCCACCATTTGGCGTCTGCGCATCTGAACATGCAGGTGTTGAGCCCCTCAGAGCTCCCCTGTGACTGCTCATATTATTTGGGATGAAAAGATGAGTCCGGCTCTTTCCCTGACACAGCCGGCTCAATTCTGCCAGGCCAGAGTCTTTGAGGTCCTTGAGGTCAGAGGGTTTGGGGGCTGCCACCTGCTGTGCGAATGGCTTCTCTGAGAGCAGTTGTCCCCTCTGTGAGACACGCCAGCTGTTGGGCTGTCGTGCGGATGAGCTGAGATAATGCGGATAGAAGCGCCCAGCATACGCTGACACAGGGATTATCAACGTTCAACAAATGGAAGCCAGGATCATTTGAAACCCAGCCAGATGCTGTAGGAATCCATTTGGATGCAATGTCCAGAACAGACAAATCCGTGGGGACAAAAAGCACATTGATGGTTGCCAGGGGCTGCAATGGGGGGGGGATGGTTAAAATGATACATTTCATGTGGCATGTATTTTACCTCAATTCAAAAAAGAAAAATCCAGCCAGAGACAGAATGGCGTGGTCCCCAGGAATCTATCTTTGTGGGCTGAGAGGATGCTGAGGTCAGAGTGTCAGTTTGCAAAATGGTTTTCAGCTGTGTGTGAGGCAAACTGTCGGGGGCTCCTCCTGGCCCAGGGTGGGGACGCACATCATCCTCTCTTCCTTACGTTGCTGGCAGGGCCGGGCCTTGCAGTGTCTTTCCAACACGCATCCGCACCTGAGTTCATCCAGACCTCACTCCTGAACAGCCTGCACCCTCTCCAAAGCAGGGAGAGTGGGGAGGGGGTGCAGTGCAACACTCAGGCCCCAGTGCAGGTTGTGGGTGCTGGTCGCTGCCCTGCCTGAGCCCTGGGCAAGCTGAGAGCCCCTCTCTCGGCCCTGGTGTTTCCAGTGCTAACGTGGGAAATGGACGGATGTTTTCCAAAGTCTCTTCTTGTGCCTGAGTTCACCCAGGGCCCATGGGTGGCTCAGGCCTAATGACCCACTCCCCATGTACAGGGCATTAGTGCTGTTCTAGAACGTCTGCTCCATGAAGGCAGAGACGCCCAGGTTTATGGGCTGGGACCTGTGAGGGTATAAGAGCCCCTGCCATCCCTACCTTCAAAATCTTTTACATTTTTGAAGAAGGGACTCTACAGTGTCATTCTGCACCAGGCCCTGGAAATTATGTAGCTGGGCCTTGGGGACCTTCTCAATGAGGACAAGTACCATGTCTCCAGCCTGTGAACAGTACCTTGCCCACAGCAAGGGTTGGATGTGTGTGGACTGGATAATGAACTTTCAGGTTCACTGTGAGGGATGCCTCCCCACTGGCGCTTCCAGGCCTGGCCTTCCTGGTGACCCTATGGACCATGGGAGGGAGGTGAGGTGGGATACGGATGCTGCCCGGGCTCCTGATGCCCTTAGCATGGGAGGCAAGGCAGGGTCCCGGGAACTGGACATCGAGTTGTTCCCCTGCCACTTGCAAAGCCCCCTAGCCTGGCTGCATGTAGGATTTGGCCAGAGGAGTGCTGGCACCCGATCCACAGAAGGGAACCCTGCAAGGTCAACTTCAGAGGACTGCCCTGCTGGAGGAAGGTGCCCCAGGAGCTCAGGGATGAAGGAGAGGGAAGCTCAGGAAAGAGCCCAGATAGCCCCAAGCAGATGACCAGCTGTGGGAGGGAGGCTTGGCTTGGCAGGGGAGCGACTGTGAAAGTTCAGTGACACTGGTTTTATTGTGTTCTAGTTTCTCTAAGACACCCACGGGTATTGCAAAACCATCTTCCACTCAATCATCCATGTCTTCAGCTACAACCCCAAAAGTGCTCGAAAACAACCCACAGCATGGCAGTTCCTCAAGAGGTTACATACAGCTTTCCATCCGGCCCAACAATCCTACTCCTGGGTATATACCCAGAAGAATTAAAGACAGGTATGCAAATCAAAACTTGCACACAGATGTTCATAGCAGCATTCATCACAATCACCAAAAGGTGGAAATAACCCAATGCCCATCAAAGGATGAGGGATAAACACAATGGTGTGTATCTAGGCAACGGAACATTAGTTAATCATAAAAAGGAAGTTCTGATACATGCTACAACATGGGCGCCGTGTGGATGGATCTGGGAAACACATGCATGGTGAAAAAAGTCGGTAGGATTCCATTGATATAAAATGTCCAGAAAAAGAGGCCAAGCACGGTGGCTCACACCTGTAATCCCAGAACTTTGGGAGACTGAGGAGGGTGGATCACTTGAGGTCAGCAGTTTGAGACCAGCCTGGCCAACATGGTGAAACCCCGTCTTTACTAAAAATACAAAAATTAGCCAGGCATGGTGATGTGTGCTTGTAATCCCAGCTACTTGGGAGGCTGAGGCATGAGAATCGCTTGAACCTTGGAGGTGGACGCTGCAGTGAGCCACAATAGAGCTGCCACACTCCAGCCTGGGCAACAGAGCAAGACTCTGTCTCAAAAAAGAAAAAAAAAGAAAAAGAAAAAAGGCAAATCCACAGAGATCGGCCATAACAAGCTTCACCGCTTAACTTGCTATGTGACTTCAGGGAAATCATTGAATCTCTCTGTGCCTACAAAATAGATACGATATGATAATCAAGCTATGTTGGGGGCTTATTGGAAGAATTAAATGAACTAATACTTGCAGAGTACTCAGAGTCATGCCAGTTCATAGAAAGTCTCCTGTAAGTGTTGGCATTTTTCATTTTTATCCAGATTTTCAAGAAAAGCTTCACTGAGACGACATCAGACCTTGGACCTTGAAAGACAAATAGGTAGGGAGAGCGGCTCATGTTAGCCATGACTCACTGCAGGCCAAGTTCTGTCCAGGGCTTCTACAGCCCTTCTCTTGGGGAATTCCCCCTAACAACTATAAACTGGCTGCTCTCATTGTCCTCAGTTTACAGAGGAAGAACTAAGGCTCAGAGAGCTTAAGAAACTTCCTAGGGTCACACAGTTTACCAGTGGCAAAGCCAAGATTTGCACTAAGTCTGTCTCAAGGCCAAGCCTTCCTCCATAGCCTGTCGAGGACTCCTGGGGTGGCAGTTTCTTTGGAACAACGATGGTTATTGTTCAAAGTTTCTGCAATCTGGTTGCCTATGCTTTTTGCTTTTCCTTTACTTTCTTCTTCTCTCTTTTCTTTCTGTCTCTCTCTCTTTCATTCTTTCTTTTTCTTTTTTAATCCCATAAAAGGAGGAAGACCAGTAATTCTACTCCTAGGCATTTTTGCAAGAGAAATGCAAACATGTCCACACAAAGACTCACACACAAGTGTTCACAACAGTTTTATTCATAATAGCCTCGAACTGGTAACAACTCAAAGGGTCAACAGATCCACGGATAAACGAGCAGGCTGTATTCATGCAGTGGCTTACTGCTTTGCAATAAAAAGGAATGGACTACCAATACACAAGAAAGCATGGATGAATCTCAAAATAAACATGCTTAGCAAAAAAAACCAGGCTCTCCCCCTCCCAAAAAAAAGTATATTGTTTGGCTCTGTTTACATGAATGTCTAGAACAGGCAAAGCCAAACGATGGTGGAAAAAGAGAGACAGCTGTTGTTTCTAGTGACTGGAAGGAACAAGGGTGAACTTTCCAAGCAATGGTGACACCCTCTGTCTCGAAGAGCTTGAGCCGCTCATGTGTGTGCGTTTGTCAAGACGCATTGATTACTACCCTTAAAATTTGTCCATTTTATTATGTATAAATTTTACCCTAAAAAAAACCGGTTAACAAATACTGAGCTCCAGTTAGTGACATGCATGCTAGCGTGTCTCGGGGTGCGGTGTCCATCTGCAACTTACTTTGTAATACATCAAAAATTTGATGGACAGATGAAGGGACAGAGGGCAGACGGTACAGTTGTAGGTGGTGGCTGCACAGGTCTTCTCTGTACTATCCTTTCAGCTTTTTGCGTGTTTGCAAATGTTCATAATATAGCGCTGGGAATAGGGAAGGGAGGGGAAGAAAGAGGGGAAGGACAGGGTGTCCCATGCCTGGTCTCCTCCCTAAGGATCCAAAGCCTTTTCTCACATGCATAGGGGACCCCTGCGTGTGCTCCAGAGACTTAGAGCTCCCGGAGATACTAATGGCACCTTCTCTGGGCTTGGCAAAGGCCTGGAGGAAGGGACCCCACAGGCTTTCCCCACAGGAGAAAAACACTCCAGGCAGATCCATCCCTGTCTTCATGCTATCTTACTCTCCATTTGTCTCTTTTCTCTTCTTTTTCTTTCTCTCTCTTTCTTTCCTCCCTTCGTTTACTTCCTTCATTCTCCTTCCTTCCTTTTTTCTTTCCTTCCTTCCTTCTCCTTCCCTCCTTCCTTCTCCTTCCTTCCATCCTTCTCCTTCCTTCCTTTCTCTTTCCTTCCTTCCTTCTCCTTCCTTTCTCTTTGTCTTTTTTCTTCCTTCCTTCCTTCTTCCCTTCTTTCCTTACTTCTCCTTCCTTCCTTCGCCTTCCTTCCTCTCTTTCTTCCTTTCTTTCCTTCCTTCCTTCTCCTTCCCTCCCTCTTTCCTTACTTCTCCTTCCTTCCTTCCTTCTTTCTTTTTCTTCTTTCCTTCCTTCCTTCTCCTTCCCTCCCTCCTTACTTCTCCTTCCTTCCTTCCTTCTTTCCTTCTTTCTCTCTTTTTCTTTCTTTCTTTCTCTCTCCTTCCTTCCTTCCTTCCTTCCTTCCTTCCTCCCTCCCTCCCTCCCTTCCTTCCTTCCTCTCAAGGTATCACTCTGTCACCCAGGCTGGAGTGCAGTGGCATGAACATGACTCACTATAGCCCCAACCTCCTGGGCTCAAGGGATCCTCTCACCTCAACCTCCTGAGTAGCTGGAATTACAGGCATGTGCCACTGCATCCAGCTAATTATTTTATTATTTTTTTTAGAGATGGGGTCTTGCTACATTGCCCAGGCTGATCTCAAACTCCTAGGCTCAAGTGATCCTCCTGCTTGGCCCTTCCCTAAGTGTTGCGATTACAGGCATGAGCCACTGTGCCTCGCCTGTCTCTCCCTTTTTAAAATGTGACCTTCATGGGCCTGACATCTGCCGGTGACTGGGAGCAGATGATTAGGCCATGGTGGCAC
Organism: Rhinopithecus bieti; assembly: GCF_001698545.2. NCBI lineage: Eukaryota > Metazoa > Chordata > Mammalia > Primates > Cercopithecidae > Rhinopithecus > Rhinopithecus bieti. Next base: position 518,284 of record NW_016812144.1, on the reverse strand, counting down.
TGCCACGGTGGCAGCACTGGGAACACATCTGACACAGGTGTTCTGGGCAGAGCCGGGGCGTTCCCACTCCACCATGAGCCACAGCTCCTGGAATGGAACAGCCCCTCTGGGGAGGCTGAGCCGTGACCCCAGGTTCCTGCATGGGGCAGCACTGAGCGCCAGTTGGCCTTTCTCACTGCCACGCGCCTTCTCTCACGTTTTCCTCTTATCACTTAGGGCAGAGCCCCGGCTGGGAGTCCAGGCCCTGCTTCCCTTCATCCGTGAGCCTCCAGCAGCCTCAGGAGGCCGGTGGAGGCAGAGCAGTCCACTGTGAGGAAGCCTTCCTTCAACCTCTCTCCCCACTGCCTCCCCCTGCCCTGCCTGATGCCCAGAGTTTCCGCCACATAACTCTCAGGACAGAGACAGAGACTGTGAAGACTGGGAGCACACTCAGGGGTCTCCTCTTCTTACCCGACCTCCACATTTTGCAGATGGGGAAATGGAGGCGCAGGCTGTGGCCTCATCTCTCTTCAACTCGGTGTCCCCTCCTGACGAATGGGGTCCCAGAGCATCTCCCTATCGCTGGGAGGATGACCAGGGCCCACAGTGCTGAGGGCAGCTGATGGAGCACATGCTCTTGTTGCTGCCCATTTTGCAGTTGGGGCTCAGAGCCTTGCCCGAGGCCGCACACCAGACAGCAGAAGCGGGGTCTGAACCCTGAGAGGAGGTGAACAGGAGGGCGCTGATGGTGTAGGCTGAGCTGTGGGGAGTGCAGTACTCTACACTCGAGTCCTAGCCCAGAGGAGGGGGAAGGGCTGGGCCTGAGGACAGTGGGGCGCTTATGCCCCCATCCTGGGGCTCTTGACGAGCCATCAGCGCTGACATTTATAACTGTGCCTAATGTGCCAGCTGAACCCAAGGGAGCCTCTCTGTCTCTAATCTGCTGGCATTACCCAGCCTTGAAATGATAGCAATTACCTCCAGGGCTGGGTAAATGACTGTGGGAGGAGGGGTAAGCTTCAGCCCTCCACTTACGGGAGGACGGGAGCCGGGTGGGGCAGACACTCAGGTTCGCTCTCCCTCCCTCTCTCTTTCTCTCCCCGCCTCCCTCCTCCTGATCACCTCTCTCAGGCCCCTCTGACTTTCTTCATTCACATTCTCTCCTCAATACACAGCCCTTAATAGACTCATCATTTGTCTACTGGGGAAACTGAGGCTCAGGCTTATGTGTGCTGCCCAAGGTCCCCCAGGAAGGAGAGGAGCCAAGATGCACTTCTAGGAGCCCTGACTCTAAATCCCAGAAAGAACTCCATGGAAACAAGTGCAGTGCCTGACCTGCTGCGGCCCTGGGCCTCTGAGGTGGGCAACAGGAGGCAGAGGTCCATGGACAGGAGGTAGAGGCCCATGGGACTGTGAGGCAGACAGCCGACTGCAGCGTGCCCTGGTTAGGAATCTAGCCCAGGTGGCTGCCTCCGCCTCCATCCTTTTCTGTAAACAAATGTTCACAGCAGCACTGTTCTCAATATCCAAAAAATGGAAACAACCCAAGTAGCCATCAACGGAGAAATGCAAAACAAAGTGTGGTCCCTCCAGACAATGGACTATTATTCAGCCATCAAAAGGAATGCGGTTCTGACGGGTGCCACGGGGCGGACCTTGAGAACATGTTGCTGAGTGAAAGAAGCCAGACACAAAAGCCCACATGGTGTGTGATTCCATTTGTATGAAATGTCCAGAACAAGCAAACACAAAGACAGCGGATGGTGGTTTCTTGGAGCTGGGGGGATGGGAAGTGGAGAGAGGGCTGGCTGAGTGGAGATGTTTCTTGTTGGGATGATGAAAATGCTAAAACTGATTGTGGCGATGGTTGCACAAGTCTGTGGATATACCAGAACCCATGGAATTGTATGCTTTATTTTTTACTTTTTTTTTTTTTGAGACCCAGTCTCTGTCACCCAGGCTGGAGTGCAGTGGTACAATCTCGGCTCACTGCAACTTCCACCTTCCGGGTTCAAGCAATTCTCTGGCCTCAGCCTCCTGAATAGCCGGGATTATAGGTATCCACCACCATGCCGAGCTAATTTTTGTATTTTTCGTAGAGATGGGGTTTCACCGTGTTAGCCAGGATGGTCTTGATCTCCTGACCTCGTGATCCGCCCACCTTGGCCTCCCAAAGTGCTGGGATTACAGGCATGAGCCACCACACCCAGCCCCAGAATCTACATTTTAATACAACGCCCAGATGAGTTGTGTCCCTGTTAAAGTTTGAAAAGCACTGAACTGCGGTGATAAGTCTATCACTATTCTAGCGCAGTGATTCTCAAATTTGAGGGCTTGTTAAAACTTAGATGGCTGGACCCCACCTGGAGGATTCTGGTTCATAGGTCTGGGGCTGAGCCTGAGACACTGCATTTCACTGATGCTGCCAGTGTGGGAACCTGCTTGAGGGCTCCTGCTCAAGGGTCTAAGAGGCTACCCAGATGTCTCATTCAAACATGGGGTCTAATAAGGTGCACCTGCCTTATTCCCTGCAGTACCTGGCTAACCAGCAGAGAGGGCATGAACAGGACAGGCCTTGGGGACCAGTGGGGCTCAGCCCTGGGTGCCCATGAGCCAGCGGGGGAGCTTTTACAGTCCCCACGCTGGGACCCCACTCCAGACTAACTGATTGGAATCTCAGGATCTTGCCTGGGCATCAGCATTTGGAAAGCTCACCTGGTGTCTCCCTCAGGCAGCCAGGGGTGAGACTCTAAGGTGCTGCCCAGAGGGGAGGTGATGTCAGACGTACTCTCGCCTCACCAGGAAGAGAAAGAGTGAAGGAGGGAAGGGAACTCAAGGAACAGGGCCAAGGCCAGTGTCACAGACACATGCAGGCCTCCAGCCTGAACACCTGCTTCCAGTCCCCAGAACGGACCAGATCTGACCACCCTGGGCAGAAGTGGAGATGCAGGTTACACCACAGCAGAGGTGCCCTTCTGGGCTCCAAATATGGAAGAGATTTGGGAGTAGGCGGAAGCCCTGGAACAGAGCTAACCAGAACAGGTTGGACTGAAATGCAACCGCCTCTGCCTCCACCTGCCCCTGCAGAGCACCTCAATAGCGCTTGGCCGCTTCCAGCCCACTTACAAGCTCCCGCTAAGAACCGCTCTCTTCACCTGCGTCACCAGGCTGTTTTCCCTGTTAAGGCCCTTTTTACATTATGGAGACTCTCAACAGAGCTCTTTAAGATAGGATTTGGTTAAAACGGTCCTGTGTCTAATGGGCTCCGGGCTGGGTGGGGGCACTCTGGTGCTAATTGCCTATTAGTCTATTTTGAGTCCACTTTGCAGCCAGGGACATTATTTTTGCAGCCGGACACAACTGGTTTCTCTGGACCTCACTGCTCACTCGCCTTTGTCTGCCCCTATTTATCTGGAAGATCAGTGGTTCCAATGTTCAGGCTGTCAGGGAACTTCTCAGAGATCCTGTCCCTGCTGGTTTCTAAAGGCCTCTCTCAAGCCAAGGTACCTTCGTGGAAAGCTGCTGGCTTACTGGAAGGCAGAGAGCAACTCATAAAAAAGAGGTGCCCAGTGCCCTGGCAGGTAGAGCATAGGCAGGAGGACAGAGTCTCCTGTATAAATGAATAGAAACTGGGTTTAGGCATCACAAACTTTCTGTCGGGAAGTGGAGACCCAAGGAACCACTAGTTCGTGCAGCCCCTTTGAATAAATTAGGAGACTCTTTCTTGGGAGCGCAGCTTGGTGGGAAGAACACAGGTTAATCTCAGCTACCCTTGCTCCTCAAGGCAGGCAACTTTTGCAGTGCACAATCTAGACAACTGCACAGGGGGTGTTGTGGCCATTCCTGCCTCTTGTACTCCTGACATCACAACGGCACTGCAAACAGGCAGATAGGACCATTAACATTGCTTGTCGACCAAGCATGCTCTTGTTGACCAAGTAGTCCTCAATAAGTACCGATAATATAGCAGAGAAAGGTCTCTGCATTGCGGATCTGGTCTGTTAGCAGAAACAGATGAGAAAATTATCACTTGGGAAGCAGACTGACGGGGGCAGTGCTGCAGGAAAAGCACTAAGCTAAAATGTGCTGCACCGGGCTCTGTGCTAGGGCGCAAGCAAAAGTGCTCTTACTGAATCCTCTTGACAGCCCTGGAATGTAACACAGAACTTCCCTAGATGGCTCAGAGAAGACGTATTTACAAAGTGACTACAGTCATCCTTCAGAGATATTGCAAGTTTGGTTCTAGATTGATGCAATAAAGCGAATACCACAATAAAGCAAGTCACACCAGTTGTTGGTTTCCCAGTGCATAAAAGTTATATTTGCACTATACTGTAGTCTATCAGGTGTGCAATAGCATTGTGTCTAAAAAACGAAGTACATACCTTAATTTAGAAATATTTATTGCTGGCCAGGCGCGGTGGCTCACGCCTGTAATCCCAGCACTTTGGGAGGCCGAGGAGGGCGGATCACGAGGTCAGGAGATCAAGACCATCCTGGCTAACACGGTGAAACCCCGTCTCTACTAAAAATACAAAAAATTAGCCAGGGGTGGTGGCAGGCGCCTGTAGTCCCAGCTACTCGGAGGCTGAGGCAGGAGAATGGTGTGAACCCAGGAGGCGGAGCTTGCAGTGAGTCGAGATCACGCCACTGCACTCCAGCCTGAGCAACAGAGTGAGACTCCGTCTCAAAAAAAAATAAAAAAGAAATGTTTATTGCTAAAAATGCTAATGATCATCTGAGCCTTCAGCGAGTCATCTTTTTGCTGGAGGAGGGTCTTGTCTTGATGTTGAAGGCTGCTAACCGATTAGGGTGGTGGTTCCTGAAGGTTGGGGTGGCTGTGGTGACTTCTTATAATAAGACAACAATGAAGTTTGCTACATAGATCCACTCTTCCTTTCACGAAAGATTTCTCTGTGGCATGTGATGCTGTTTCATAGCATTCGACCCAAAGAACTTCTTTCACAATTGGAGTCAATCCTCTCAAATCCTGCTGCTGCTAATTTTATGTCATAGTCTAAATCCCTTGTTTTCATGTCAACAATGCCCATAGCATCTTTACAAGGAGTAGATTCCATCTCAAGGAATCACTTTCTTGGCTCATCTGTAAGAAGCAACTTGGCTGGGTGCAGTGGTGAGCACCTATAATCCCAGCACTTTGGGAGGCCAAGGCGGGCAGATTGCTTGAGCTCAGGAGTTGAAGACCAGCCTGGGCAATGGGAGAAACCCTGTCTCTACGAAAACAACAATAACAACAACAACAAAAAAAAACCCACAAAAATTAGCCAGGCATGGTGGCAAGCACCTGTAGTCCCAGCTACTCGGGAGGCTGAGGTGGGAGAATTGCTTGAGCCTGGGAGGCAGAGATTGCAGTGAGCCAAGATCACACCACGGCACTCCAGCCTGTGCAGAAAGAGACCCTGTTTCAGAAAAAGGAAGCAACTCTTCCTCTGTTCAAGTTTGATCATGACATTGCAACAGTGCAGTCACATCTTCAGGCTCCACTTCTAATTCTCTTGCAATTTCCACGACATCTACAGTGACTTTCTTCACTGAAATCTTGAGCCCCTCAAAGTCATCCATGAGCGTTGAAATCAGCTTCTTCCAAACTCCTGTTAATGTTGATATTTTTTACCTCCTCCCATGAATTACAAATATCCTTAATGGCATCTAGAATGGCGAATCCTTTCCAAAGCTTTGCAGTGTACTTTGCCCAGACCAACCAAAAGAATTGCTATATATGGCAGCTATACCCATTATGAAGTATATATGTTAAATAATAAGACTTGAAAGTCAAAATTACTACCTGATTCTTGGGCTGCAGAATGGATATCATGTTAGCAGGCATGAAAACAACATTCATCTCTTTGTACGTCTCCATCAGTGCATTGTCAATGAGCAAGAATCTTTTCTTTCTGAGCAGGAGATCTCGACAGTAGGCTTACAATAGTCAGCAAGCCACGCTGGAAACAGATGTGCTGTCATCCAGCCTTTGGTTTTCCATTTCTAGAGCACAGGCAGAGAAGATCTAGCACAGTTCTGGAGGGCCCTAGGATTTGGGGATGGTAAATGACAGTTGCATTAGCCCCTAACAAGAGTTAGACTGCCCTTTGAAGCTTTGAAGCCAGGCATTGACTTTCTATGTTCTGGCTATGAAAGTCCTAGATGGCATCTTCTTCCAATATAGAAGGTTGTCTTTTTTTTTTTTTTTTTTTTTTTTTTTGCCCAGGCTGGAGTGCAGTGGCATGATCTTGGCTCACTGCAAGTTCCACCTCCCGCGTTCATGCCATTCTCCTGCCTCAGCATCTTGAGTAGCTGGGACTACAGGCACTTGCCACCACACCCGGCTAATTTTGTTTTTGTATTTTTAGTAGAGACCATGTTTTCACCATGCTGGCCAGGATGGTTTCGATCTCCTGACCTTGTGATCCACCCGCCTTGGCCTCCCAAAGTGCTGGGACTACAAGCATGAGCCACCCCGCCCAGCCAGAAGGCTCTTCCATCTTCACTGAGAATCCGCTGTTTAGTGCAGCCACCTTCATCGGTGATCTTAGCTAGATCTTCTGGAGAACTTACTATAGTTTCCTCCATTAGCACTTGCTGCTTCACCTCGCACTTTTATGTTATGGAGTGGGTTTCATTCTTTAAACCTCATGAACCAACCCGTGCTAGCTTCCAACTTTTCTGCCACAGCTTCCTCACCTCTCTCAGCCTTTATAGAATTAAAGAGACTTAGGGCCTTGCACTGGATTAGGCTTTGGCTTAAGAGATATTGTGGCTGGTTTGATCTCTCCAGACCGCTCACACTTTCTCCATACCAGGAATAAGGCTGATTTACTTTCTTATCATTCGTGTGTTCACTAGAGCAGCATTTTTAATTTCCTTGAAGAACTTTTCCTTCTCCTTCACAACTTGGCTAAGTGTTTGGCACAAGAGGCCTAGCTTTCAGCCTGTCTTGGCTTTCAACAGGCCTTCCTCACTAAGCTTAATCATTCCTAGCTTTTGACTTAAAGTGACAGACATCGGGCATGGTGGCTCATGCCTGTAATCCCTACACTTTGGGAGGGTGAGGCAGGAGAATCACTTGAGCCCAGGAGTTTGAGGCTGCAGTGAGCTATGATCGCACCACTGCACTTCAGTCTGGGCAACAGACCGAGATCCTATCTCAAAAGTAAGTACACAAAGTGAGAGACCCAAGACTCTTCCTTTCAGTTGAACACTTAGAGACCATTGTAGACTTATTAGTTGGCCTAATTTCAATATTGCTATGTCTCCGAGAATAGGGAGGCCTGAGGAGAGAAAGACAGAGAACAGCCAGTTGGTGGAATAGTTGGAACACACGCAACACTTCAGTTCACTTTTTTATTGGCTTATGGTGCAGCAAACAATTACAATAGTAAGATTCAAGAGGACTGACCACAGATCGCCACAAGAGATACAATAATAATGACCAAGTTTGAAATATTGTGAGAATTACCAAAATGTGACACAGAGACACAAAGTGAGCCTGTGCTGCTGGAAAAATGGCACCGATAGACTTGCTGGATGCTGGGCCACCACAAACCTCCAATCTGTTCTTATTTTTTGGATTTTGGTTTTGGTTTTTGTTTTTTGTTTGGTTTTTGAGAACGGAGTCTCACTCTGTCACCCATGCTGGAGTGCAGTGGCACAATCTCAGCACCCTGCAACCTCTGCCTCCCGGATTCAAGCGATTCTCCCTGCCTCAGCCACCCAAGTAGCTGGGATTACAGGTGCCAGCCACCACACCTGGCTAATTTTTGTATTTTAGTAGAGATGGGTTTTCTTTTTTTTTTCGAGATGGAGTCTCACTCTGTTGCCCAGGCTAGAGTTCAGTGGTGCGATCTCGGCTCACGGCAAGCTCCGCCTCCTGGGTTCAAGCCATTCTCCTGCCTCAGCCTCCCGAGTAGCTGGGACTACAGGCACCCGCCACCACGCCCAGCTAATTTTTTTGTATTTTTAGTAGAGACGGGGTTTCACCATGTTAGCCAGGATGGTCACGGTGATCTCCTGACCTCATGATCCGCCCGCCTCAGCCTCCCAAAGTGCTGGTATTACAGGCGTGAGCCACTGCTCCCGGCCAAGACGGGTTTTCATCATGTTGGCTAGGCTGGTCTCAAACTCCTGACCTCAGGTGATCTGCCTGCCTCAGCCTCCCAAAGTGGTGGGATTACAGGTGTGAGCCACCGTGCCCAGCCAAACCTCCAATCTTGTAAAAACAACGCAGTATCTGCAAACAGCAATGAAGTGAAGTACACTATAAGCAGGCCTGCCTGCATTTGCACTGCCCTATGCAGAGGTAAGGGAACAGCCAAGAGGCGTGGGGGCCCCCAAAGGGCAGCAGCAGTGGGCAGCTGCTACCACCCCCAGGGCTGCCCCATTGTGACCCTGTGAGAGGCTGGTCCCAAGCAGATACATCCCCCTCCCTCCCATCCCCAGTCTGTGCTGGGAAGCCAGAGACAGGGAAATGCAGGCTGAAGGGGCAGCGTCCAGGGGTGCAGAGCAGGCTGGAGAAGGGTGGAGTCTGCACAAGTGGTGAACCTGTGAACCCAAAACTACCTGAGACAGGTCTCAGTCAATTTGGGAAGTTTATTTTGCTAAGGTTAAGGAGCTAGGATGGTGGTATGATCATGCATCCATGACACAGCCTCAGGAGGTCCTGACGACAAGGTGGTCAGGGCACTGTTTCATACATTTCAGGGAGATGGAAGACATCAATCAGTATGTGTAAGATGTACATTGGGCTGGGCACAGTGGCTCACGCCTGTAATCCCAGCACTGTGGAAGGCCAAGGCGGGTGGATCACGAGGTCAGGAGATCGAGACCATCCTGGCTAACACTGTGAAACCCCATCTCTACTAAAAATACAAAAAAAATTAGCCAGGCATGGTGGCTGGAGCCTGTAGTCCCAGCTACTCGGGAGGCTGAGGCAGGAGAATCACTTGAACTGGAGGCGGAGGTTGCAGTGAGCCAAGATCATGCCGCTACACTGCAGCCTGGGCAACAGAGTGAGACTGTCAGGAAGGAAGGAGGGAAGGAAGGAAGGAAGGAAGGAAGGAAGGAAGGGAAAGAGGGGGGGAAAGAAAGAAAGAAAGAAAGAAAGAAAGAGAGAGAGAGAGAGAGAGAGAAAGAAAGAAAAGGAAGAAAGAAGGAAGAGAGAGAGAAAAGGAAGGAAGGAGGGAAGGAAGGGAGGGAGGGAGGGAGGAAAAGAAAGAGAGAGAGAAAGAAAATGTGGCAAGTAGGCTTTTTTTTTTTTCAATCTTTGTAGCTATCTTATTTAGGAATAGAATGGAGGCAGGTTTGCCTGACACAGTTCCCAGCTTGACTTTTCCCTTTGGCTTAGTGATTTGGGGGTCCTGAGATTTATTCTCCTTTCACAAACCTTACTTTACAAATGAAGACACAAAGATGGCCCAGAGAGATTCAGTAACTTGCGCAGGGCCGCAGAGCTCCTAAGTGTTAAAGAAAGTATCAAAGGCTGAGCAGGCAGCCACCATGCCAAACAGCCCCCAGAAACACAGGGGGCGGTGGAGAGATGACTACTCTGAGGGGAGGGCTGGAAATGACTTTTCCCAGAAGCTGAGAGCCAAGGCCTAGTAGGGGTGGGAGGAGGGAGAGGGTGGAGTAAAACTCCAGGTAGAAGCACCAGCTTGTGCAGGAACCTGAAGGCAGACAGAATGATTGCCACGTGGGGAGCCAGGCGAGTGTGCAAGGCACCCAAGCATTGAACAACCAATGTCACTCTCGTCGCCATTTTGGTTTTGGTGGGTTTTGGCCGGCTCCTTTACTGCAACCTGTTTTATCAGCAAGGTCTTTATGACCTGTATTTCATGCTGATCTCCTATCTCATCCTGTGATGATGAGCAGGTGACTGTCCTCCCCACCAGCTCCCGTGTGCACGTCTAGGTGCAAGGGGCCCTGGCAAGCATATTTCTGGCCCAGCACGAGGGAGATTCCCCAGACATACAAAGGGTGTTCAAAAATGCCAGACAGCCAAAAATCATGACCGTGTTGACCAGACAGAAGAAGAGGCAAGTTCCATGTTGGCCCCATAGAGATGGAGGGGCCTGCAAGACCTCCAGGTGGAGCAATTCAGTATTTCTAGGTGCATATACAGAAGAAGTCTGAGCCATGCCATCTAAGCCATTTTTCCTGGGAGATTTTAAGCAAAACTTAAAATTATGTGATGTTCTAACCCTCACTCAGGCCCTGATTAAAAAGTATTGTGAGGCGGCCGGGCGCGGTGGCTCAAGCCTGTAATCCCAGCACTTTGGGAGGCCGAGACGGGTGAGGATCACGAGGTCAAGGAGGATCGAGACCAATCCTGGTCTACACGGTGAACCCCGTCTTACTAAAAAAATACAAAAAAACTAAGCGGGCGAGATGGGCGGGCGCCTGTAGTCCCAGCTGACTTGGAGGCTGAGGCAGGAGAATGGCGTAAACCCGGGAGGCGGCGAGCTTGCAGTGAGCCGAGATCGCGCCACTGCACTCCAGCCTGGCGACAGAAGCTAGACTCCGTCTCAAAAAAAAAAAAAAAGTATTTGAGGCTCGGTTTTGGTGGATATTAGGAAATTGTGTATTCAGTTGTGGTCTGATTGATCTATTTCTTTACTTCAAAACAAAAAAAAAAAAAAAAGTGGCCAGGTACAGTGGCTCATGCCTGTAATCCCAGCACCTTGGGAGGCTGAGGCGGAGGATCACTTGAGGTCAGATATTCGAGACCAGCCTGGCCAACATGGTGAAACTCCATCTCTACTAAAAATACAAAAATTAGCTGGGTGTGGTGGCACACACACCTTTCATCCCAGCTACTTGGGTGGCTGAAGCACAAAAATTGCTTGAACCCGGGAGGTGGAGGTTATAATGAGCCAACCACTGTACTCCAGCCTGGGTGACAGAGCGACACTCTGTCTGAAAAAAAAAAAAAAAAAAAAATTAGTCATGTTTGGGTTTCAGTTGAGCTTGAGAAATTCAAATATTGATTCTTGGACTCACAGAATTTCTCAGGCGGAAAGAATCTTAGAGGGCTCCATTCATAGCACTGACTCCACCACACCAAGGCCAGGGACCAGGGTAGAAGGGGGCTGGCACGGCATGGCCCTCAGAGAGCCTGGGCGTGCAGACTTGGCCCTGCCTTTGAGCTTGTCTCCGCCTTTGAGCTTGTCTCCTTGTGTGTAAAATGGGGGTGAGAGTCTTCCTTCTGTGAGCTGGTCAGAATCTAATAAAACAATTTAAAAAAAAGAGAGAGAGAGAGAGACAGGGTATTGCTCCGTTGTCCAGGCTGGAATACAGTAGCACAATCATAGCTCACTGCAGCCCCTCACCCCTGGGCTCAGGCAATCCTCCCACCTCAACCTCCCAAAGAGCTGGGACTACAGGCACCTACCACCATACCCAGATTTTTTTTTTCTAAACCTTTTGTAGAGATGAGGTCTCACTATGTTGACCAGGCTGGTCTCAAATTCCTGGGCTCAAGCAATCCTCCTGCCTCAGCCTCCCAAAGTGCTGGGATTACAGATGTGAGTAGTTCTTTAAACGTCTGACAGAATTCATCAGCGAAACCATCAACCCAGGACTTCCCTTTGTTGGGAGGTTTCTGATTACTGAGCCAAGTTCCTTACTAGTGAGGGGTCTATTTGGATTTTTATTTCTTTGTGATTTAGTTTCGATAGTTTGTATATTTCTAAGAATTTCTCCATTTCATCTAGGTTATCCAATTTGTTGGCATACAAGTGTTCATAGCATTTTCTTGTCATCCTTTTTATTCCTGTAAAATCAGTAGTAATGTCCCTACTTTCCTTTCTGATTTTGATAATTTAAGTTTTTTCTCTTTTTTTCTTAGTCATTCTAGTTAGTTTTGTCAATTTTTGTTGGTCTTTTAAAAGAATCAACTTTTGTTTCATTGATTTTCTCTATTGTTTTTCTATTCTCTATATTATTTATCTCTGCTCTAATCTTAATTATTTCCTCTCTTCTGCTATTTGGGCTTAGTCTGTTTTGTTTTTGTTTTCTAGTTCCTTAAGTTGTAAAGTTAGGTTGTTGATTTGAGATCTTTTTTGTTTTTTGCCATAAGTTGTTTTGTTTTGTTTTGTTTTCAAGACAGAATCTCCCTCTGTCACCCAGGCTGGAGTTTCGTGGCGTGATCTCGGCTCACTGCAAGCTCTGCCTCCCGGGTTCACGCCATTCTCCTGCCTCAGCCTCCCGAGAAGCTAGGACTACAGGCGACCGCCACCACGCCCGGCTAGTTTTTTTGTATTTTTTTAGTAGAGATGAGGTTTCACCATGTTAGCCAGGATGGTCTCGATCTCCTGACCTTGTGATCCACCCACCTTGGCTTCCCAAAGTGCTGGTATTACAGGCTCGAGCCACTGCGCCCTGTCTTACCATAAGCATTTAACAGGTCGAAAATTCCCTTTTAGCACTGCTTTTGCTGCATCCCCCAAGCTTCAGTGTGTTGTTTTTGTTTTTATTCATACCTCTTTATTTTTTAAAAGTCATTTTATTTTATTTTATTTTGAGATGGAGTCTCACTCTGCCACCCAGGCTGGAGTGCAGTGGCGCAATCTCGGCTCACTACAGCCTCCACCTCCCAGGTTCAACCAATTCTCCCACCTTAGCCTCCCAAGTAGCTGGGATTACAGGGGCACACCACCATGGCCAGCTAATTTTTAGTAGAGACGGGGTTTCATCATGCTGGCCAGGCTGGTCTCGAACTCCTGACCTCAGGTGATCCACCCGCTTCGGCCTCCCAGAGTGCTGGGATGACAGACGTGAGCCACCGTGCCCAGCCTAAAGTCATTTTAAATCCCATTTGAGCAGCCACTCACCCAGGCAGTGGTGTGGGATCTCCTCCCCTCTCAGACCCACAGAATGAATGAGAGCTTGGCCGTACCCCACGTGGGTGAGTCCTGACCCTCCAGAGAGGAAGTCCAGCTGACATCACCCCGATCAGCACCCTAGTGTCTCCTGGCATTCAGCAGTATGAATCCCACAGTCTCCAAGGCCTCCAGAGCCCTGCCTGGTTCAGTCTTGGAGACACCAGACCCCTTCTCCTGCCCTTGCCATCATCTCGGTCAGAGGCCTCTCTGGGACGTCTCCAAGTACCTTTTCTTTTCCATCCATAAAATCCAAAAACCTGATCGGGAGGGTGTAGACTCTCATCCCAGGGCAGGCAAAGTCCCTCCCTTGGGGGCTTCAAGCACACAGGAGCAACTTCTCAGCAGGACTCTGTGCTCCATCAATCAAAACGCATTTCTGGACCCTGAGATTTTGTTTCTATGCTTTTCACCCTAATTCAATAATATGTCTCTTTGAAGCCTCGCTTGACTCCTCCTCCCACAGGGCCTTAGAAGGTACTAAATAAATGTGTCCAAATGGTGGGTGATTAATGCATGGATGCCAGGAGGTCAATAGCAAACAGGGACTGGGGAGAGGAAACACCTCCAGGGACAGAGGACAGATGAGAGTGTGCCCCAGACCCTGGCCTCTCCGGCCTCCCTTCCCTCGCTGAGCCTTGGCAGCTTTGCCTGTCAGCCATGCCACCTGCCCTACAGATTAGAACGCTGTGCTGATCCCAGCTCTGTGCTCAGTGGCTCCAGTGACTTGCATTTTACCCAGTATGTCATCTGCCCTGTGCACAAATTCTGGAAAAAGTAAGGTCACATATTACAACCAAGGCCCAGAGAGGTCCCAGACTCACACAGCAAGGAAGAGAGCCCCACGTCAAACCTTTGGGCTGCTATCCAGCTGGCAGCCCATGAGGGTCCCTGAGAGCCCACCTCGGTCTGGGGTTGCTCCCCTGTGGGACATTTCCACAGATGCAGAGCTGCTGGTCACAGCAAAAGAGATGCAGTCCCTTCCCATCAAGAGCTGAGACTCAGAACAGGAGGTCCTGTCCTGGTGTTCTGTGCTTTTCCCACCAAGAGCCTAAGCAATCCAGAATGCAAGCCCGGAAGTCGGAAGGGCCAGGGGTCATGCTAAGGCTGTGGCACAGATGACTCCCAAGAGCTCCCTTCCTCATCTGTAAAGTAGGATGCCTCCCCCGCACTCCCAGAGCAGGCAAAGTCTGTTCTCACCAACAATTCCTCCCTGCAAAGCCAGGGCCTCTGCCCTGGAGGACTTCCCCTGGCCAAAGAACACACTGCTGTGTGCCCAGGGCAAGCCTGAGGGCCTGCCTGGCAGCTGACACCCCAGGAGCAGCCCTCAACTAACAACTGATGGAGGCAGATGGGTAAATCCCTGGCTCCCGTACCTCTGGGTTGCGATCACCTGAAGCATGCTGTGCACAGTCTCCCAGAGGTCCCCAGAAGGACCAAACCCCAGTTACCCACAGCAGTAAGCTTCTCATTCCTGCACCCTGTAATCAAATTCCTTCTCCTTCACCATCTCACTTCTCCACCTCACCATCAGTGCTTCCAGGAATCAGCTTCCAAACAAACTTCTTGAATTCAACTCCACATCTCAGCGTCTCCATTTAGACACAGGAATTGGAATTATAATAAGAGCTAATGCTTAACTGAATGTTCTCGATATCCCAGGCTCTCAATAAAATGGGAAACATTTCACTCTTATTATTTGTTTGTATCATATATCAGTCAGGAGAGTCACTTTATGCTGCAGTAATAAACAACCCCCAAATCTCAAGGGCTTAATATCACTAAGGTTTGGCTCGATGGGAGTGTTCTCTCTCTTTGCAGATCTTCAGGGACCCACTCAGACTAACATGTTTCACCATCTTAAGACACCCTCATCTCAAAGGGAGACTTTAAAGTTTGCCAAAGCAGGGAATAGAGTAGCACACAGGCTTTTCCAACACGAGTGGCATCGGTCACTTTTGTGCTCATTTCATTGACCAAGCTACTCCACTCCAAAGTCTCAACCCCAACTCTGGACCACAGCCAAGAATTCTGAGGGAATACTTGTCCTTAGGTCCGCACCGACCATCTCTGAGTCGGTTACTACTTCTGTGTAACAAAGCACGCAAAACTTAACAGCAGAGACAACACTATTGTTTCTCATAATTTTTGTCCCTAAGGAATTCCAGGAGGGCTCAGTCAAACAGTCTGTCGTGTGCTTGCGGTTCTGAGCCCCTGGCTGGGCATCTCTTCCTCTTGATGTTTATCTATGTGGTCTTGTTGGGCTTCCTCACAGTATGGCAGCTCGGGCAGCTGGTCTGCTTACGTGGCATTTCAGCAAACGAAGCAGAAGCTGCATTGCTTCTCAGATTACTGCGGCCACCACACCCTGCCAAGGAGGAACCCTGTGAGGGTGAACTCTGTGCCACATCCTTGAGGTGCCCCCTTTGCCCCGTGATAGAGAACTGAGAGGCGCCAGCGGCCTGCATGACTCAAACTGCTGTTCCTTGCTGGGACTAGCTCAGAAATCATGTCGCCTAGGTAGTTGCCCCACCCTACGTGTCAATAATGGGTTTTTTTTTTTGGTACTGGTACGTGTTCAGTTAGTATCTGGATTAGAGTACTTGAAAATTGGTGGCACTGAAGGAGCTCCAAGTGTCATCAACCACATACGTTTACCACGACATGGGATTCCTGCTACAGCTATGTGAGGTGAGCCAGGAGGGCACTGCCACTCCCCTTTTTAAAAGATGTTAAAACTGAGACCCAAAAGCTTACATGCCTGGCACAGGTGACCCTGAATGTGAGTTGCAGATTAAAGACGAGGGAGGGCTGCCAACTTCTGTTCCCAAGACCTCCCCAACCCCTTGCGAAGGGCTTGCAGAAGACCCTTCCTCCTAGCTGGAAAGTGGAACTTTCCAGGGAGATTAGCCAGATGAAAGGAAAAGGAGTGGGTGGGGAACAGAGGAGGGAGCCTGCCCCCACCACACCCATTCCCTGCAGAAAAACAGCTCTTGAATCACCCAAAGTCTAATGAGGGAAATCGAACTCATCCCAACTTCTCTTTTCACATAGTGGAAACGGAGGCACAGGAGGAGAAGGAGGTTGGCCAAGTTCACACAGAGGTAAGCGGCAAAGCTGGGGCCTGACCTGGGTTCCCTGAGACCCTGGCCTTGGTGCAAAACGCTGCACCCTCCCGGGGCAGGGGTAAAACACATGTCATCCTGCTTTCCGAACAAAACAGCGGCACCAGGCTTTTACATGTTAAACATTTGGTTTCTTTTTAAACGTTTTCATCAGCTGTCCTCTGGGCTTTAAAAATAGAGCCAGTCAGACGCAGGCAGGAGCTAAGTCAGGGAGCCAGCCTGAATATTCAGCTCCAGGGTACAAGAGCACCAGGAAAGGGCAAAGCCTGATGAATTAACCCATGTCCCCAAGCAGACACAGAGCTGGCGCCTCGTTCCACTTCCTGTGGCTTCCTCCAGGCCTGGGAATCTGCGGAAGGGATGCCATGCCCGAAGGGAAGCAGGGTACAGTGTCCAGGCCCAGCAGGACCTATGCCGAGTCTCTGGGATTTGGGAGAAATGGGTCAGAAGCTCCCCAGTGAGGTGAGATGGGCCAACTACCTTGGGTTTGCCTCTTCCAGGAAGCCCTCCAAGTTTTCAAAGTGCTTCATCTCCCAGGAGAGCCATAGAGAACTACTTTCTCTTTCTTGCTGCTTGGCTCCTTCAAATACACCCTTTGCCCCACCCAAGTGGCTGCCCTACCCCTCCCTGGAGTTCAAGGCTACGAAAGGGCTGTGGGGTCCTTGACCTTGCCTAACCCTGGGTTTCCCCACGCTGTGAGATTGGCTGGTTGGTTCTCACAGCTGTTTATTTACCCATCCTGCAGGTGCTCGCTCTGTAGGGTGCAGATGAGGCTGAGAAGGGCGGGCTGTCACCTTGAGGGTGTTTATAATCACCCAGGAACAGGGGAACAGGGTGTGTGCATCACTGTGGCAGGAGGCTGATGACCCAAGATGCCATAACAAGATAAAGCCACAGGAGAGGGCCAGGCGGAGACAGGCGAGGCCAACAGAGACCCTGCCACCTCGCCTGCTCTCCCACCTGCCCCGCCCCTGGCTGCGTGCACAGTCTCATGGGCCTGTTCAGCCCCTCCAAGGCCACCTCCCTCCTGCCCTGGGTCATCAGGCCCGACCTCTCTTCCCCATCACCGCCACCTCCCTGGGCTAGCTGATTCCCACTGCTCCTTCACGTCCCATTTAAACATCCCTCCCCAGCCAGGCACAGTGGCTCACGCCTGTAATCCCAGCACTTTGGGAGGCCGAGATGGGGGAATTGCGAGGTCAGGAGATCAAGACCATCCTGGCTAACACGGTGAAACCCCGTCTCTACTAAAAATACAAAGAATTAGCCGGGCGAGGTGGCAGGCACCTGTAGTTCCAGCTACTAGAGAGGCTGAGGCAGGAGAATGGCGTGAACTCGAGAGGCGGAGCTTGCAGTGAGCCGAGATTGTGCCACTGCACTCCAGCCTGGGCAACAGAATGAGACTCCGTCTCAAAAATAAATAAATAAATAAATAAATAAATAAATAACAAATCGCCCTCCCTGCCTTAGGAGGTGGCAACGAATGAGTCAGCAAGGAAGGGCTCGGGGGAGGACGGTCCAAGTTTAAGCAGAAGATGCTCTTTGAGAGACCTGAGACTTATAGATGCCATGAGAGGGCTGAGCTTGCACTGAGGGTTGGGAGGAAGAGCATCTGGGAGAGGAAAGAACAGGCACAGGAGCTTGAGGGGGAGCACGGAGGCCCAAGAGGCAGTGCCAATGGACAAACAATGAGACCACAGTGAGGACTCGGGCTTCTGCCCTAGTAAAGTGTGAGCCATGAGAGGGTTTTGAGCAGAGGAGGGAGAACAGTTGCCTTAGGCCAGGGGAGAACAGACCCTAGGGGGCAAGGGTGGGAGCAGGAGCCAGCTAGGAGCTGACCCAGGGCCACAGTGATGGTGGGTAGATCACTTGAGGTCCGGAGTTCAAGACCAGCCTGGCCAACATGGTGAAACCCTGTCTCTACTAAAAATACAAAAAATTAGCTAGGCGTGGTGGCAGGTGCCTATAATCCCAGCCACTTGGGAGACTGAGGCAGGAGAACTGCTTGAACCCAGTAGGCAGAGGTTGCAGTGAGCCGAGATTACACCACTGCACTCCAGCCTGGGCAACAGAGTGAGACTCCATCTCAAAAAAAAAGAAAAAGGAAAAGAAAGGAAATCTTATTCAGCCACTGAAAGGAAAGGACAGGCACATACTACAAGGTGAATGAACCTGGACACCATGATCCTAAGTGGCAGAAACCAGCCGCACAAGCCCCCACAGCACCTGATTCCATTTATACGCAACGTCCAGAACAGGCAAACCTATGAATTAAGCAGGGTGGCGCAGGGCCTGGGAGAGGCAACAGGGAGTGACCACTGGTGGGTCTGAGTGGTGAAGAAGTTCTGGAACAAGACAGTGGTGCTGCTCACACCACATTATGAATGACCGTAATGCTACTGAATTGCACACTTTAAAATGGTTCAAATAGTAAATATGCATTTTGCCACAAATAAAAAAAAAATCAGCCCAAGGCCCACCACCTGGCCATAGGCTGCGTGAAGCCGTCCGGCCACGCTGGTGCTTTGCAGGCTTCCGGGTGGAAGGGTGCTGGCTCTTCCTTCCTGGGAGTCACGCTGTGGGGAGGAGAAAGGGGGTCTTCTCAGCCATGAGGGGCTGGGGGAGGGCCGGCTGGGCTGCCACAGCCAGGCAGCATGGGGTAGGACCATGGCAGGGGTTTCGGGCCTCTCCCTGGCCCAGCCTCTTAGCCACCCCCAGCTGCAGGACCCTGGGTGAGTGGCTCCCTCTCTGGGCTCCAGACACCTGTCTCAAAAACAGCATGGGACCAGAGAGAGCAGTTCCAGGGGTCTCTCTCTTCTTGTCCGAGAGTCTGGAACCAGATGTCCTCTGCTGACTCATGGGAATGTTGGAACAGCCAGCACAGGCTATCCCAGGACCGTCCCCCGAGCCACAGCAGCCAGCGTCCTCCTCACACCAGGCCCTCAGACCCCATATTCCCAATGCTGGGATGTATCCCAACGTATAAGGCAGTGCTTCTTAATATTTTCTGGATCACACATTTCTTTGAGAATTAGAAAAACCAATCACACTCTTCCCAGAAGAGCGCCCTGAGCAGAGTAAAGAGCCTGTTTATGACATGGAGATGAAAAGCAGCTGTGCAGTGTCAGAGGCACCAAAGCCCAAATCCTGGCCGTGCTGGGACTCACCATGCCTGCGCATCTCAGGTTCTTCCATCTGTGAAGTGGGTGTGTTAATAGCACCCACCTCACGGATTAGATGAGATCATTCTTGCACGTCACTTAGGAGATGCTTGGCACTCAATGAATGTTGGCAAGCCCACACTCTGCAACCTTCCCAAAGACTGCCTCCTCCCAGCCTTCACCTCCCCTCCCTGCCTCTGTCCTCCCCTCCCTGCCTGTCCTCCCCCACCCTGCCTCTGTCCTCCCCCTCCCTGCCTCTGTCTTCCCCTCCCTGCCTCTGTCTCCCTTCTCCCTGCCTCTATCCTCCCCCCTCCTGCCTCATCCTCCCCGTCCTGCCTTTGTCCTCCCCTCCCTGCCTGTCCCCTCCCTCTCCTGGCTCTTTAATCCCCCTCCCTGCCTCTGCTCTGTCCTCCCTCTCCCTACCTCTATCCTCCCCTCCCTGCTCTATCCTCCCCCTCCCTGCCTTTGTCCTCCCCCTCCCTGCCTGTCCTCCCTCTCCCTGCCTCTGTCCTCCCTCTCCCTGCCCTGTTGCCCTGCCTTCCAAATGCCATTTCTCATATCCATTCTCATCCCCATTTCCACTGCCAGGGAAGCAATGGTGTTTGCACCTTGGTCTTCTAATCCAACAAGCTTACCAAACTCTTCATTCGTTCTTTTTTTTTCTTTTCTAATGAGATAATCATACTGTCTACAAAACAATTAACTTTATCTATTTTTCAGTGTTTCAATATTGTAACTAGTCCATGTATATCTGGAAATAACAATCTCTTTTTTGAACTGTTCAAGTCTACATACATATATATCTTGTTAGAGGGTGGATATAGATTCTGATTAATTCTAGATGTTGGTAGAATAAGGCTAAGTAGGTGTGTGAAAATACTGAGGGATGCCAGGCATGGTGGCTCACGCCTGTAATACCAGTACTTTGGGAGGCTGAGGCAGGCAAATCATTTGAGGTCAGGAGTTCGAGACCAGCCTGGCCAACATGGTGAAACCCTGTCTCTACTAAAAATACAAAAAGTTAGCTGGGCATTGTGGCACGCACCTGTAGTTCCAGCTACTCGCCAGGCTGAGGCAGGAGAATCACTTGAACCTGGGAGGCAGAGGTTGCAGTGAGCTGAGACCACACCACTGTACTCCAGCCTGGGAGACAAGAGCAAAACTCCGTCTCAAAAAAAAAAAAAAGAAAAAAAGAAAAGAAAAGAAAATCTCCAGAAAAATGGAAATAGAATGTATAACTCGTAAACTATTAGAGGGAAAACTGAAATGGGAAAAATGAAATCAACCCAACAAATATCAGGAAAGAGAAGAAAAACAAAACACGGGAAGTAGAAAATAAAAACTTATATAAAAGGAGTAAGTTCAAACATTTCAATAATCACATGTGATAAATGTGAATGGGTTAAATTCACCATTCAGGAGTCTCCCTAGACAAAAAACCTATAGGACCTATATAGATTTGAACAGTTCAAAAAAGAAATTGTATTACATCTGTCAGATTTTTTTTTTTTTTTTTTTTTTGTTTTGAGGTGGAGTCTCCCTATGTCGCCAGGCTGGAGTGCGAGTGGGCCGGATCTCAGCTCACTGCAAGCTCCGCCTCCTGGGGTTTTATGCATTCTCGCTGCCGCAGCCTCCCGAGTAGCTGGGACTTACAGGCCGCCCAGCCACCTCGCCTGGCTAGTTTTTGTATTTTATAGTAGAGACGGGGTTTCACCGTGTTAGCCAGGGATGGTCTCGATCTCCTGACCTTTCGTGGATCCGCCGTCTCGGCCTCCCAAAGTGCTGGGATTACACGGCTTGAGCACACCGCGCCCCGGCCCCTAAACATCTGTCCAATTTCTGAGAAAATATATTAAGGTCTCTCACTCTAATTGTAAAATTGCCCATTCCTCTTTATAGTTCTGTCAGTTTTTGTGTTAAATATTTTGAAACTATGTTAAGGGCATAAGATTTCATAATTTTTATTTTGATGGTAGACCTGGTCTCTTAGCAACATGAATTCAAATTTCCGCCTTTTTAATATAGTTTTTGCCTTGAGCCTCTGTTTTGTCTGATATTGGGACATATGCTCACCAATAGCTTTTTGTTAGGATTTTATAAATTAGACTCTTTTTCTACTCACCCCACCTCTACTCTCCTATTTAGAATCTTCCCTGGGCCATTAAGGCATTTATATGTGTTTTTTGAAGGCAGGATTTCTTTTTTTTTTTTTTTTTTTTTTTTTTGGTCTAGGGAGACTCCTGAATAGGTGAATTTAACCCATTCACATTTATTGTATGTGATTATTGAAATGTTTGAACTTATTCCTTTTATATAAGTTTTTATTTTCTATCTCCCATATTTTGTTTTGTGTCTCTTTCCTGATATTTGTTGGATTATTTTCCCATTTCAGTTTTCCATCTAATACTTTATAAGTTATACATACTACTCCTATTTTTCTGGAGATTTCCCTTAACATTTTCACATACATACTTAACCTTATTTTAGGAATATCTACCATTAATCAGAATCTATATCCACTCTCTATCAAGACAAGAACTTTAGCACACATTTACTCTCTACTGCTCCACAAACTCCTCAATGCTTTAATTGATAATATCTAATATTTTAGTTGAAGATTGTTATTAATTTTCAAGCAATCAACATTTACTTAGATTTAATATGTTTTATTAGTTTCTTTGCTCATCATTGTTTCTTGTATTCCACTTCTTTTTCAAGACAGGGTCTTCCTCTGTCACTCAGGCTGGGGTGCAGTGGAGCAATCACAGCTAACTGCAACCTCAAACTCCTAGGCTCAAGTGATGCTCCCGCCTAAACCTCCCAAGTTGCTGGGACCACAGGCAAGCACCACCATGCCCAGCTAATTTTGCTACTTTTTGTAGACATGGGGTTTCACTATGTTTCCCCAGCTAGTTTCAAACTCCTAGCCTCAAGCAATCCTCCTGCCTTGGCCTCCCAAAGTGCTGGGATTATAGGCATGAGCTACCGCACTCAGCCTCCGTTTCTTGGATTACTTTCTCTTCTTGCTAGGCTAGGCACATCATTTAACAATTCTTTCAAAAAGGAATTTTATCAGTGCTAAACATCTTAGATACTGCATATCTCAGTATGTGTTTTTATCCTTGTATTTGGCTGCATTTAGAATTCTTGAGTTTGAAATTATTTTTCTTCAGGTTTTAAAGATAATTACTTCTTTTTTTTTTTTTTCTGGCTTCCTGTATCCCATTATTTTGCAAGTCATCTGTTTTCAGTCTGAAATATTTAGAATCTTTTCTATCCCCAGTGTTATAAAATTTCAACATGTCTGTCCAGTAGAGGCTCCCTCTTCATTCATCCTGACAGGCACTGGCAGAGTTCTGGGACACTGCCAATCTCAGCACTGGAAAATTTCTTCCCCTGCATTCTTTTGGTTGTGTCTTCTGGGACCAGAAAATGAAACTTTGACTCTGTCCTTCATGTCTCCTGACTTTTATTCTGTGCTTTCCATCTCTTTGTCCTTTCATGCTGCATTCTAGAAGTCCTCAGCTCAACCTCTCGCTCATTTATTTGCTCTTCAGCTGTATCCATTCTGCTATTCAGCCCATTTATGGAGTTTTTCAATGACCAGATTTTAACTTTCTAGATTCTCTAGTTGATCTTTTTGGGGATCCAATAGCCTGTCCCATCTCTCCAGGGATACAGATTACACCTTTCGAAGTCCTCATCCTGGTACATTAACTCCCTTTCCTTGGGTGTCAATTCTGTCATTGAGGAGTTTGCTGCCTGTCATTCACAGGCTCATCTTTGTATCTGAGGCTCGTGGTTAGCCAATCTGCAAGCACCACAGCTCTCTCCCACAGCCTGC
Organism: Rhinopithecus bieti; assembly: GCF_001698545.2. Taxonomy (NCBI): domain Eukaryota; kingdom Metazoa; phylum Chordata; class Mammalia; order Primates; family Cercopithecidae; genus Rhinopithecus; species Rhinopithecus bieti. The sequence goes on along the minus strand of NW_016812144.1, from coordinate 495,282 downwards.
CCCACTCGTGGGGTAGCAGAATGCACCACCAGCCGCTACCTAATGTTCTGTGCATGGGGGCCTCCATTCTCCCTAAACACACCAGCCTTCCAGGACAGTGCCTGCCCCTTCAAGCCTTGCACTCACATTACTTCTGATGACTGCTCTCTCAAAACACAGGCACCTGTGTTCTCTGCTTGGTCTGGGTATGTGCGGGGGTTGTGTGTGGTGGTGGTGGTCAGGAAGAGGGGTGAATTCACCTGTGGCTCCTACTGAGTACCTTGAACAATCATCCCATCAGGGCCCAGGGGCCTACAGTGGCCCCAACTTTTTGCAGCAGCCAGTCCTCTCCCACCACTGGCCCCAGCCTCTCCTGCCTTTAAGGCCTTCAGCATAGTGTCTGGTCAACCGAGTGCACCAGTCTTGTTTTCAACGTGGTTATATTTTGTCCCTTAGAGGATTTGGGATGATGGGGGAGGCTTCAGTGTGAGTCACCTGCTACTCCATCCCTTTCTATTTCTTGCATGCCTCTGGGCATCTTAATCTCTGCAGCCTGAGGTGCTGGGCATCAGCCCTGGAGTCGAGCTGAACCTGGGCTGCACCTTCTCAGCATGACTCTTCACAGAATTGAGAGAGTCTATGTGGGCCGGGCACTGTGGCTCACGCCTGTAATCCCAACACTTTGGGAGGCCGAGTTGGGTGGATCACCTGAGGTCAGGAGTTCAAGAACAGCCTGACCAACATGGTGAAACCCCGTCTCTACTAAAAATACAAAAATTAGCCAGGCATGGTGGCTCACGCCTGTAGTCCCAGCTACTCGGGAGGCTGGGGCAAGAGAATTGCTTGAACTTGGGAGGGGCTGAGGTTGCAGTGAGCAGAGATAGCACCATCACACTCCAGCCTGGATGACAGAGTGAGACTCTGTCTCAAAAAAAAAAAAAAGAAAAAAGTCTATGTGAACCTTACTTCATGCTCACCAGGAGGATTCATGACGTGACGAAGTGTCCAGCATCAGCTCGATACATGTAGGATCCTCTCCCTGTTTCTCTTTCCACTGCCCTGGAAAGTCAACTCCTTCTCTGGCGTCAGTTTGCAGTTGGTGGTCTATAGGCAGTGAGGGCTGTAGGGGACAGAAGAGAGAGACTACGGGGGGACTAAAGTCTTCGGGGACCTTTTAGGAGAAGGAAGAGATAGGCAGGGCCTTCAAGGAACAACAGGCTTGAAATAAGTGGGGAGGGAAGGAAGAGATTCAGGCTGGAGGTGGGGGCAGGCGGGAAGGACAGACCAAGGTGAGGTGTGGGAATGTCAGGGAAAACCATTGTCTGCTTTGTTTAGGCAGATGTCAGGGTCTCAGATGCCATACGGAGCCAGGAGGTGACAAACCGGTGACCAGGGCTGGGTCTGAGAGGGGCGGGGACTGAATCCTGGGGCAGGACGTTTAGTCAGGTTACTGCCCAACCAGCCTGGCCGTCTGTGACCACCTCCTGAGGACTTGCGGTGGAGGATATAAAAGCATCCTGATAAAATACGGTGAGCCACCAAAGCGCTTCTGAGGACTGCCAGCTTGCAACCTCTGGCGTGTGTGGGCGCTCAGTGCTGGCACCATGGGAGGGGCCCGCAGCAAATGGAACCTACCATGAGAACAGGGACCCATGGATGTCTTTGAGCACCTGCCTCCCTCCTAGCCAGGCCCGTGCAAGACCCCAGCCACTCCCCAGTCTGTCTCTGGAGCCTCAAACGCCCACAGCACTTCTCTCTTTTAGGTGCAGTCACAGCTCAGGTGATTCATCTTGCCCCTCGGCCAACCAAGTGGTTGAGGTCCCCAGGGCCTGCCCACAAGAGCTTCTAGAACGTGCCTGGGGTCAGAAAGAGATGCTGATCATTAGGAACATCCTTATGGGACCAGAACATGGGGCAGGTCTGGTTTGGGTGGTGACTGCAGGCCGCAAGGGAGGCTCCTCTAGGGAGGCAGTGAGGGCTTAAGCATCCAGAGCCAGTCCTCTGGCATCATCCAGTGGCCATTCGTGTGAACTGCAGCCTCACGCCACTGCCTGATCATTCTCTAAAGAGCCAAAACTGCCAGGAGTCAGCAGAAAACCAGGGTGAGAACACAGGATTTCTGCCCACACCCTGTTTGCAGCCCAGGCTGCATCTCTTCAGCCCTGCTTCTCTCTAAATTTTAAGGAGACTGATTATTGCTGGGTTCCTTTAGGCCCTGACCTGTGGGTACAAGCCAGCCTTGCCAAATCTAATCAAGGACTTTTTTTTTTTTTTTTTGGTAATTTTACCCAAATTGCCAACAGGGCAGAGACAATCCGTGCACAGGCAACTTGCTTACTATCTGAACGTATTTCTACCCTTAAGAGTCATCTTGTTACAACCCTGGCATACACTGGCTTAGGGCCTGTAAGAGCCCAGAAGAAAAGAGTCTTTTTCGGACTGTAGCTCGTGGAGACCCAGCCTCTCCCTCTCCAAAGCCGCAGGGCACCCTCAGTCTAGCCTCCCAGGCCTGGGCAGCTCTGGATAAAGGTATCACTGCAAAAGCTGCTGCTGACACAGCCCACACTGCCTCCCCGCTGCAGGGAAGAAGAGCCAGGGCTTGTGCAGAAAACACCGGTAAAGACAGGTGAGAGGCAGGTGCAAAGCCGCAGGTGAGGCATGCGAGGAGACCTAGGAGCCCAGAGTACCAGGGAGATGGGGAGGGCCAGGTCCTGAAGGGTCTTCTTCCAGTGCTAAGCTAAGGAGATCCCACTTCATCCCTAACATGACAGGGAGCTGTGGGTGGGCTAGAGGTGCAGCCCAAGGCCCAGCTGCAACCTGCACAAAGCCCTGACTTGGAAGCAGAGCGACTTTCCTCTTCAAGCCTCCTTAAGGTCTTGCTAGTGGTGGGTGCTTGAAGTTTGTGACTGGAGACAAGAAGGTTTCTGCTGGCCAAGGGTGAGCCCCCTACCCTGGTAGGCTGCTTACGGGTCCTCAGTCTGGCTAGCACCCTGGGCCCATCAGACATTTGTCCACAGCAGCCTGGGGCATAAGGAGAAGAAGAGCTAGCCCAGGAGGGCAAGAAGAGCACGTGGGGAACGGGGCCCTACCCCATTCTTTCCCCACAGCTGCCTGTACCCATGCACCTCCCCATCATAAGCACGCACTAGCAGTCATTTGAAGGGGGCTGTGCTGCCACCTGGTGGCCACACCACGACAATGCCCCTGGAAGGACTCCAAGTTCCTGTGGAAGGCCTCTCGTCCCCACTTAAGACTCCCTCCCCCGAACCCACTGCCTTGCTTTACAGAGGAAGTCAGTTTCCCCAGTTGAGCAGCAACATTCTGGAATAAATGTCCCTATTTCCTTCAACCCTTTCTCATGGACGCGGACCCACTCTCATTTGTCAGCAGAGGAAGTGGGCTCAGAGAACTGTCACACAGCAAGTCGGTGGCAGCGCCAGGCCCTGTCCTGCAGACGCCCTGTCCCTCCCTCCTCTGCAGCAAACTCTGGGGGCTGAGCTCCCCCTCCAGCCTTGCTTGCTGTGTGGCTTGGGGGCTTGCCAATGAGCCTCTCTGAGTCCTGGTTTCCTGGGGGTGACACCACGACGCAGGATGTAGGAAGGGTTAAATGAGGCACAGGTGTGACAGAATCAGGTGCACATGTGAAAACTCAGATAACTGGAAAACAGCAAATAACTGTTCCCTATTAACTACAACTAATCACTACTTTTTTTAAATTGCCAATTAAAATTCAGTCTTTCCATTAAAGTGGTCTTCGGTTTAACTCAGGCTCTTTGGGGGAAGCATTGAGTCTGTTCAGAGTTTCCATGCTCTGGAGGGGCTGATGGTCCCTCTGCGCTTGAGAGGGTCTCCTCCATTTCCTTCCCTGCCACGGGGGCATCTGGATCCAGGAGCTGGTTTCTGCTTCGGGGCTTGTCCGTGCTGCCAGGTTTCAGGGGATGGGCCTCCGCGCTGCCTGCTCTGCCGTCAAGCTCCTGAAGCTCAGCGAGGGGCCTGCTCCCAAGGCCCAGCCAGTGAAGTCCTGCCTGGGCTCCGCGGGTTCTCTGAGCCCCTCAGGTCTGGCTGCAGCTCCCATCTGACCCCAGACTGCATGGTCCCCTGCAGCCCTCAGCCCCAGCTCACTTCATCAAGTAGGCAGTTGCCTACCAAAGTTCCTGACCGTGGTTCCTCCACGAGCACACAGGATCCCCTGGATTTTTCCTTTCCAGGCTGAGGGAGAGCAGGGGGCCTTGCGACCCTACCTGGCGGTCACCTGTTCAACCTCTCTCATGCCATGCAGAACCGGCCCCTCACGAGCCGGGGTTTCTGTGGGATTACTGTTCTCTTGTTCATACCCCCAACACATACACCTACTATTGAACCAAGACAAATGGGGGTCACTTCCCAGCGCCCTGGCTCACCCTCCAACAGTGTGGCCCCTCTGAGACTCTCCTCCCACCCAGGACCAGAGGCAGATTTCAGGCTAGTGGGAACTTTCCCCAGGTCATCTCCTTCTTCCCTACCCATGGACTTCCTGTCCTGGATGACACCTGCCCTACCTTCCCACGGGGTGGTGGGGGTCATCACTTGGCCTGATTGGCAGGATTGCAGGGAAGAAAACTGGGGCAACAGGAGTTGTCTACAAAGTGCTGTCTCCATTGCATATGTAAGCGCCTGGCCAGTCACACGGTGGAAGATCGATTTGCTCCCATCCCCTTCTCCTCACCCTCCCCGGCCCCAAGACTGACAACTGAGGCCACCTCAGTGGCTGGGCCTGCCCCTCTGGCCTCTAAGAATTGGCCTGCTCTGGCCTGACCCTTTCTGCCTGTCCTGTAGTTTTGCTGCAAGCTAAGCACCTGGAACCCCCTTCAGACGGAAGCCCAGCTCCAGACCCCAGGCCCTGCTTCACCCAGGAACACCTGGGCCCCAAGAGAATGCCAGGCCAGAGGACAGTGCCAGGAGGCCACAAGCATAGCCCCAGCATGGCCACCGCCTAGGGCAGCCCCAGCAGGCCTGGCAACGCAGAGATGGCTCGCGCCATCCCCAACTGGGGACAGCTCCAGAGGGTGGTTCTGTGGCCGTGAAATGTGCTGATCACAGTGGCGGGGCACAGTAAGTGCTAAGGAAACAGCTATTGTCGAAGTGATGCTGGATCGGGTCCCAACAAATGGGGAACTCTGACCCAGAAAATTAAAGACACTCCATGTTCTGCCCTGAAGCCCGAGGCCAGCCTGGAGGACTCCAGTCCGCACCACTTGGGGTGTGTGTGTTTGTGTGCATGGCGCACACACGTGTGTCCCCTTCATCTCTGCCTCATCCTCATCCCGGCTGCCATATTTTGAGCCCTATCTATATGCCGGGCGCTCAGAGACAGATGTACTTAGAATGTCCATTTCACAATTAAAAAAACACCCCCACTGAGGCTCAGGCACAGATGCAGAGCACAGAGGTCTGCGGGGGGTTGGGAAGGGAGTTGGGGGGGCGCCCACCCTTCCTCTGCTCTGGGCCTCCCTCCCTCCCCAGCATTTGGGCCCCTTGTGAATGAGGACACATTTTACAGAGTCATGTGACCCCCCCGTGACCACCCAGAGGCCCAAGTAAGAAGACCACATGATGGAACCCGAGGGCTGGAAAGTGCCACCAGTGCCACCCCAGGGTGCACAGGACGCTGAGCAGGCCCTGCCGCAGTACTCGCCACACAGCAGCCTCTGTCGCTTGTGGCAAGCAGGCCACATCCCCAGCCCATCTGTGCATTGGAGGGTTTACACCCAAATGCTGGAAGGAAACTTCATCTGGTGAGACTGCTTCCTCGCCTTCCCTCCAGGGCACTGGCCAGAGCCCCTCCAACATGAGTCATCGCCAGCCTGGGCCTGGCTGTTATTGACCTGGATGTCCTGGTGCGAAGCCTATTCTGCTTATGGTGACTTCAGACCAGGCCACCTGCCCCCTGAGCCTCACTGTGAGGCGTCACTGCACTCGTCACAGGCTCTGCTGCCAGGTTTGCCACCACCACCACCACCCCTCGCTATTTCTGAACCGTTTCTGCGACATCATCTGCCACCACTGTGGACCGGAGCTCAGCGGCTTGCTCGGAGCATGGGCATGGTGGGCCAGCTGCCCTGCCCTCCAGGGAGCATCCACAGGCTGGGAAGCAGAGGTGGACAGTGCAATGAGAGAGCAGGAAGGACGAGAAAGCCTGGTCAGGCTGTGTGAGCCCCTGGGGGTGAGCGTGCCCTGGGCCTCCCAGGCCCACGAGCTTTGCACATATGCGCATGGGTCCGTTTGAGCTGTGTTTCTGACACACGCAAGTGGAAGTCTGGATCCTGGAAGGGGGCTGAGAGGTGGCGGGGGGGCGTGGCGGGCAGCGAGGACCCCACCCAAGCTGGGTAGGGGCTGCAGTGGTGAAGCAGCCGGGGGACATGGGCCAATTGCCCACTGAGGCTAAAGCTGAAGGGACCTAGCACAAGAACGTCTCACACTGGGGCACGCTGGCCCACGTGCCACCTGCTAAGGCTCATTAAGGGGTTGCCCTCCGCCAGGGCGGGCTGCTGCCCAAGCGTGGCAGAGACCGGCTCCCCACAGCACAGGTGCAAATGGACTGACGCAGGATCCCCAGCAAGTTATGTGCCCTGGGAAGTGTGTGGTCTGAAGTCCTCACATCCCTCGGAGCCTGGAAGGGGGTGAGTGACAGGACAGAGGCTCAGCAAAGCTGGCCAAGGAATCTGTCCTTCTGAGGCACAGGACACCCTGCTGAGCCTGGCTCGGTGTGGGGGTCCCCACCAGCAGCGTGGGCAACCCCTGGGCCCTCTGGGGTGGAGAGGGGTAGAGGGCCCAGCCAGAAGGGCTCTGCGACATCATCCTTCACAAAAACGTCTGAGGAAAAGGCCACATGGACAAAAGGAGGGCCTCCTGAGAAACACTGAGCGAGGCTGACCCGGGTCGAACGCCGCGCAGCCTCAGGAACGTCACCACACCTCCCCAGCCTGCCTCCTCCCCGCCAGGTGGGAATGGAGCTGCCGTGGAGTGGAGAAGGATCAGAAGCTTTCCTCACATGCATGGCCTCATCTGGCCTGACGACCCCACGGGGTGAGGACTCGCAGTCTAGATGTGTCAAGAAGAGCTGGCCTAGGCTGGGGGACCTGGTCCACTGAGCCCTGGACAGGGCCGGGCTGCCCTCCCCTTGGGCTCAGGCACTTGAGGAGTCCATGTGGGAGATGCCAGGGGTCCCTCAGAAGGTGACCTGTGCTCGGCCCACCCCTGGTCAGAATCCCAGGTTCGGGGAACCATGAACCCCGGAGAGGTCTGAGGGCCCAGGAGCAGTGTCCCCATCCTCAGCAGGGTCCCCAGGGCAGGGGTAAGGCCGGGCAGCAGCGGCCCCTCCCCGAGAACAGGAGGACGCCCTGCATGGACAGGGATGAAGGGCCAAGGGGGAGCGGCATGGGGACAACGACAAGGCCCTCCTGCTGGAGGCCCCGCTGCTGAAGAGCAGGTGGGGGAGGCAGAGGCCTCCGCCCTCTGGCAGGACAGAGAAGCAGGGGCACATTCCCCACACACCTGAGCGTGCGGCCGCAATTCCTACACGCTCTGCAAACCTGCTTTCCCAGCGTCCTCTCCACCTGGGGGATGTCACCCCTTCCAGGAGCTCTGATCCTAGAGCTCTGAATCTTTCCAATATTTTCAAATGAATCACAACTTTCACCGAGAGCTGAGCCACTGAAAGGCCAGCCCGGTGGATAAGGGAGGGATACAGCTGACGTGCCATGGGGCAGAACCAGGCCTAGCTTTCCTAGCGGGGGTGGATCTTCTTATCTGGGGTTCAAAAACTGGTTCTGATGCAAAACACATGCTTCCCAAGCTTCCAAGAAAGTGACCTTCATTTCAATCAGAATTTTTTTTTGTTGAGATGGAGTTTTCTCTGCCGCCCAGGCTGGAGTGCAGTGGCGTGATCTTGGCTCACTGCAACCTCTGCCTCCCAGGTTCAAGTGATTCTCCTGCCTCAGCCGAGATCTCAAGTAGCTGGGATTACAGGCGCCCGCCACCACGCCTAGCTAATTTTTGTATTTTTAGTAGAGACAGGGTTTCACCATGTTGGCCAGGCAGGTCTCGAACTCCTGGCCTCAACGAATTCATCTGCCTCAGTCTCCCAAAGTTTTGGGCTCACAGGCGTGAGCCACCACACCCAGCCTCAATCAGGAGAATGTCGACACAATCATGAATTTGGGGTCCCGGTCGAGGTCAGTGCAATGGGGACAGCAGTAGCTGGCTGAGCATTCAGGTGCAGACGGCACCTCGCTTGTCAATGCCTGCTTCCCGTTTCCACCTCGGCAAGCACCTCCCCCCCAGCCCTGGGCCTCTGCAGGGCGCCTCAGCCAGAGGCTGGCCACTTCCTCCATGTGGGAGACTGTGCTGGGACCTGAGGCCCTCGGGGCCTCCTCCTGCTGCTCCACAGTGCCTTGGCAGCCCCTCAGTCATCCCTTGAAGCACTTGTCACCGTCACAGCAAGTTGATTTGAGACCATCTGTCAGGTGGGGTCATGTTCTGAAGCATTTTTGCCCCTGCAACTATTTTTTCTTCTTTAAATAAATTATGCAGCTGAAGCAGCTGCCCACCTCGGGGTGAGTGATGATAACTGAGCAGAGAACAAATGTGGCAATTTGGAGCATGGAGTTCCTAAACTGACCTTTAAAACTGATGGCAATTATCAGTCTAAAACAAAAGGTTTCAGAACAGTCCATCTACTGAAGGATTCAGAGCATGTTATTCTTGCGGACACTTGGTTGGGAGCTGATGGAGACTGCCCAGCCCTGCCCTGCCATATACTCAATGAAGATCCCCTGGCTGGGGCAAGAGGCAGGAGGGAATGTCCCCCAGTGGGGACCCGCCAGGCCCTGCCCCCCTCTTTGTGGACAAAAGGCCTCAGGGCCCCTCCACAGCTCCCTTGGTGTCAGTGAACACCAATCTCAGCGACCTGGCCCAAAGCCCTGCACCAAGTTGGACCCCAGGCCCGGGCCTCTCCCTGGGCAGGAGGAGGGAGGGAGAAACCAGGATGCGGCTGAGAAAATCCGGACAGGATTGAGTTTCTGTCATCACAAGGGCCCCCAGGATGGAAACAAGCCAAGTTCCTTTCTGTACCCCAAGTTATAGTCACAAATGTTTTCAGGGTGTGGCTGGCCCCAGGAGATGACTTGTGACTAGAGTCTTCTGAACCTCTCTGTGGGGCAGTCCCTCTCAACAGGGCGTGGAGCAGGTGGACAGGCCCTGCTGGGGACAAGAAAGGAGCTGCACATCACTCATTCTCCTGCTTCATTAGGAGGGACTTTCAGGACCCCACAGGTGAGACCTCAGACAGCAGGAAGAGGCAGAGGGACTCAGGAGCAGCTGGGCAGTCAGCATCCCAGGGTCAGTCTTCCTTTCAGAGCCATGTGGCAAGACAGCTAGGACTCCTCCAACCACCACCCTGCCTGGACCAGATGGTTTCAGATCATATGATGCAACCCCAAATATATTCCTGGTCCAGCCTCTCCCCTTCAACCCAAAGAAAAATGTCAGTTCAGCAGGTGGGGGACGTGCAGTAGAGATCTGCCTTTGGCCAAGTCTAGAGGAGTTCTTCCTCCTTAAGCTGGGGTGATGGAGCCTGGAGGAGTCCTCCCTTCCTAAGGTGGGTGATGGAGGATGGGTGATGGAGCCTGGAGGGGTCCTCCCTCCCTAACGTGGGTGATGGAGCCTGGAGGGGTCCTCCCTCCCTAAGGTGGGTGATGGAGCCTGGAGGGAACCTCCCTCCCTAAGCTGGGGTGATGGAGCCTGGAGGGGTCCTTCCTAAGCTGGGGTGATGGGGCCTGGAGGGGTCCTCCCTCCCTAAGGTGGGTGATGGAGCCTAAGCTCCTGAGACTATAAGAACAGGAACATCAAAAAGCTCAGCCAACCTTGGGCCATGAATGCTTTCCCTTTGTCTTCTCTCCTATCTGACCCTGCCTCCAGGGCAGCCCAAAGCATCTCTGTCATATAAGGCAGAGAGGCCTGCCAGGAGGGCCCCAGAGCTGGGGTGGATTAGGAACGTGGGCAACCCATGTTCCCTTCAAGGGCCATGATGGAAGAGTGGTCAGAGCAGTAAGGGGAAAGGCATAAGGATAAGAAAGTGGTCCCAAAACCTCTCCAAAGGGTAGTGGGGAGGTGGCTGGTTCAAGCTGTCAGTTAACAGTGGGTCAAAAGGAACAGAAGCTGAGGTTCTAACACCAGCCTTCCCCCACAGGGCTCCTGTAATCCTATAGAAACTTGGCCTTGGGAGAAGAGCAGAGGATGGGGGACCCTGCTCTGGGGCACTGGGGCGGATGCGGGAAGGAGGCACTTGAGAAAGCAGCCGAGTGTCTGGAGCCCATCTCCTAAACCTCACCAACCAGAGGGAGTGGGTGGCCCGAGGAGACCACCACTAAGGCCCATCTCCTAAGCCTCACCAACCAGAGCGGGGAGGTGCCCCGAGGAGACCACTGCTAGGGCCCACCCTGCGAGGCACGGGCTGAAGTCATGCCTTCCTCTGCCTGTCTTCAGTGCAGTGGAACTGCCCCCTTACAAGACCTGAAGCTGGGTCCCAAGGGGGCAGACGCTAGAGGGTCTTGAGGCAGGCCACAGCCTTGAGCTACACATGTGAACAGCATTTATTTTTCATGCACTCAACACACGTTCAAGCCTATGGACTCTCTGCTGGGCCCTGAGCAGGGCCCTGGGAACAGAGGTGTGAGAAACCTCTGAGCTGGTCGAGGCCAGGGCCAGTATCGTCCCCCAGCACAGAGCCTGGTGGCCGCTGTCACCTGGTGAGTGTTTGCTGAATACACAGAAGGTCGTGTGGGGGTGAGCAGGTTGGGCAGGGCAGCTGGAATAAGGGGTGCTGCGGCTGAGACCATGAGGGGGGCTCGTCCCCACCTGGAAGCACCTCAGTCGCCGGGTTCCTGTCCTCCTTGCTGATGGCTGCAGACTCTGGGAACAGGGAACTCCCCTCTGCCTCAGAGAACTTGCCTAGGGAGCGGAGAGGGCCACCAGTCCCCTGAACAGTGGCCTCAACTCCTCCCTGTCCTGAGCCCCTGGGCTTCTGGTAGCTTGGAGCCTGCTGCCTGAGGTCAGGCTGAATGGCCTGGGACCACATGTCTATTTCCAAGCGCCCAGACGGCCCAGCCCTGCCCTGTGATCAGGTTAAGGCCTGGCAGGGCTGGGGAAGGGAAGGGACATGCAGCAGGAGGTCATGGGGCCCAGGAGTCTGGGAGGGACCCCCAGACCAGCGTACTGGCCCCACAGGCCCCGAGCTGGGAGCCCTGAGGTCAGAGCCCCACAGAGGAGCCCAAAGCACAGTCCAGCTCAGCAGGGCCGCTTGCTGCTCGCAGAATGGCCTTCAGTAGCACCCATGAGTGTAGCCTGGGCAGGGGCTGGCAGCATAGCAGGTGCTGGTTGTGGCAGCGTGAAGAGGACATGCCCCGGCTGTCTGGCTCGCCTTGGCTGGTGGGTGGAAAGCGCACTCAGCTCAAGCAGTGAGACCTGAACGCAGCCACCTAGGGTGGAAATGTGGGTAATCCCAGGCAGGCATCTGGCTCAACCGAAACGAGTTTCCTCTGTAAAGCGTGACTGCACGCACACTGCCTCGCAGCGGGTGTGAGGATGGCACGACATGCAGCAAGGAGGCCCTCCATACGTGCAGCGAGCGCTCAGTCAACAGGGACTGACTGTGCAGGCCGCCGTCACCACCAGCGCTGCCAAGGGACATGTGCCCCGCCATCCTGACGGCTTATACCACACGGTATTCCAACTTCCCTCTCCGTGCCCCGCCATCCTGATGGCTTACACCACTAACTCTAAGGCAGGTGGATTTTTTTAGGTTTGTTTTTGTTTTGCCATAATTCCTAAGTAGGATATTCTGTTAAGGAAGATGATTTGAGGGGAAAATCACATTTTATAAAAATATCTATATTTCAGGTTCTGCTCTTAGTTCCTCAGATGTGTCATTTCATTTGCTTGTCACAATTCTCTGTAATGGGCACGATTAACTCCATCTTATAGATGAGGAAACCAGTTGAGAGACACTAAGCAGCTTGTCCAATGTCACACACGATGCTCCTCCAAGAGGCTAAAACATTCGCAGAATTGTGAGTCTGACCCCAAATGAGTAACTGACAGACTGAAGAAGAAAGGGGACGGTTCCTAAATAAACCAGTGTAACTGTGCAGGCGTTCTTGACGTGCTCAGGAAAACATGAGGGCACATATAGAAACTGAAAATAGGGCACCCGGCCTTGGGAGAACAGGAGTGGGCAGGAACCCGGAAAGCAGTCTGAAAAGTTAGCCCTGAAAAGGAGCTGGGTGTTTATAATGGTGAAGAGAAACCCTCTGGATGCTCTTTCAGCTTTGTTTTTCTTTCTTCCCTCAGGCATATGCACCCAAAAATGGTCTTTGCCCATTTGCAAAGTATAGCTCAAACCTTAGTGGGAGGAACTAAAGTCCAAGGAAACCATCTCATGAATGTAAATATCCTGGCCCAGGGAAATTAAAACCCAAACACTGTGAATATTCACTGAGATAACTTGTGAATGAGGCTATGAACTGCTACCAGTAACCACTGAGAAATCATAAAACAAGTGCCAGAGAGATGGGGACCAGACGAGGAGGCTCTTTATGGAATGATAGGAATGATCTCCAAATACACTGAAATACACTGAAAAGAGAAAACGCGCAAGTGCAGGATGCTGTGTCCATGTATGTTACTATCTGTGTACAGAAAGGCAAGAGGATATCCCTTTGCTTCCAGACACACTGAATAGCTCTAGAAAGATACCACATTCCCCGCCACTGGTGGGTGAACTTGGTGGTTGGGCAAAGGGGCAGGAGCAAAACTTTCCACTATAACCGTTTACATTTTGAATAAGTAAACTGTCTTACTTGTTCCAAAAAAATAAAAAGAATAAAACTTAGAAAGTGTTTACCTGATAAAAAAAAAAAAAATAGAGTTTGAAAGAACAGATTTAAGATGGAGTCTAGTTCTGCCATCCAGGCTGGAGTACAGTGGCGTGATCTCGGCTCACTGCAACCTCCGCCTCCCGGGTTCAAGTGATTCTCCTGCCTCAGCCTCCTGAGTAGCTGGGATTACAGGCGTGCACCACCACGCCCGGCTAATTTTTATATTTTTAGTAGCGATAGGGTTTCACCATGTTAGTCAGGATGGTCTCGAACTCCTGACCTCATGATCTGCCTGCCTCGGCCTCCCAAAGTGCTGGGATTACAGGTGTGAGCCACCGCGCCCGGAGAAATGGTTTGCAAGGAAACATAGTGATCCCCAGGAGCCAAAATAAGCCAAACTCTAGGACCCTTTCTACAGTAAGGTGTGTAGGCCCTTTCTACAGCAAGGTCCTAGAGTTTGGCTTCTTCTCAGTGATTTTTCCACTCCCACAGACTTGGCTCCTCCCAACAGAAGGAATGGTGGTAGTCGGTGGGTTAATTTGCTTAAGGTCACACAGCCAGGATATGGGTGAGAGGACAGAACAAAGTCATGCCTGTGCCCTCTCTTACACAGACTTTTCTTATGGTCTTCTCATCACTGCATTGACTATGTGCAAGTCTTATTTTCCACCCCAGGCTGGAGTGCAGTGGCACGATCTTGGCTCACTGCAACCTCTGCCTCCCAGGTTCAAGCGAGGCCTAGGCAGGAGAATCGGTTGAATATGGGAGGCAGAGGTTTCAGTGAGCCAAGATCACGTCACTGCACTCCAGCCTGGGCGGCAGAGCTAGACTCCATCTCAAAAAAAAAAAAAATCTGTTCTTTCAAACTAATTTTTTATCAGGTAAACATTTTCTAAGTTTTATTCATTTTTTTTTTTTTGGAACAAGTAAGACAATGCAAGTCCCCCACACATGGTTCCTAATGTAATTCTCTGCAATGTAGATTATTAAATATATGTTGGGGCCAGGCACAGTGGCTCACACCTGTAGTCCTAGCACTTTAGGAGGCCAAGACAGGAGGATTGCTTGAGCCCAGGAGTTCAAGACCAGCCTAAGCAACATAGTAAGACTCCGTCTCTACAAAAATAAAAAATTATCCAGGCATGGTGGTGCATGCTTGTGGTCTATCTAGACTATTCAAGAGGCTGAGGTGGGAGGATCACTTGAGACCAGGCAGTCAAGGCTGCANGGAGCTTGCAGTGAGCCAAGATAATGCCACTGCACTCCAGCCTGGACGACAGAGCGAGACTCCATCTCAAAAAAAAAAAAAAATCTGTTATTTCAAACTCTAATTTTTTATCAGGTAAACATTTTCTAAGTTTTATTCATTTTTTTTTTTTTTGGAACAAGTAAGACAATGCAAGTCCCCCACACATGGTTCCTAACATAATTCTCTGCAATGTAGATTATTAAATATATGTTGGGGCCAGGCACAGTGGCTCACACCTGTAGTCCTAGCACTTTAGGAGGCCAAGACAGGAGGATTGCTTGAGCCCAGGAGTTCAAGACCAGCCTAAGCAACATAGTAAGACTCTGTCTCTACAAAAATAAAAAATTACCCAGGCATGGTGGTGCATGCTTGTGGTCCATCCAGACTATTCAAGAGGCTGAGGTGGGAGGATCACTTGAGACCAGGCAGTCAAGGCTGCAGTGGGCCATGATCATACCACTGCACTGCATCCTGGGCAACAGAGCAAGACCCTATCTCAAATGAAGACATAAACAAATTTGATTTAATTTATTGTAAACTTCTTGGCTTAATGTTCCAAAACTAACTTCTTGACTTAATGTTCCAAAACTAACTTCCACAGCTGGGCTGCCTTTTGGGATTGATCAAATAAGGATAAATGTCCCATCCAAACAGCACTGAGAAAATCCCGGCAAGATTCCACTGTCGAGGGGGAAGAGGGAAGTATCAAGAGTACATACTTCTACTCTGACCATCTGTACTGTGACTTGCTTAGAACAGTACTTTCACAGTATTAAACTACTTTTTGAAGTGGAAATCAATATGTAAACAACGACAATTCAATGGCAAACTCAGTAACATGCACAAACTTTCAGGAAAAGAGAACACACAACACCGAGAATCTACTTTGTGCCAGCAGCCAGGAAAAGCAGCATAAGAGATCGGATCATGTTTTCCACTGACAAACTTGAACATTTCAGGTCACACCCAAGTTCAAGGACTGGAACTTTAATATTCCATGAATTCAGTGGAAAGACCTCCAGCTTCCCTTCCATTCAACGTGATGATTGTACAGAACCAGAAAAGCAGAACTTTCTTCTGGAACATAAAACTTGTTATACGGAGGGATCCTATAATTCTTTCCCTTTTCTCCTCTTTCATAAGGGAGTGTGGGATACTGGAACTTGACCAAGTTACCTGCAGAGACAGCAGTTCTCATTCGCCCCACTTCAACATTTCTAGGCAACATGCCAGGTACAGTGGCTCACACCTATATTCCCAGCTACTCTGGAGGCTTAGGCAGGAGGATGGCTTGAACCCAGAAGTTGGAGACTAGCCTGGGCAACATAGTGAGACCCTGTTTCAAAAAAAAATAAAACTTTCCTAGGCAATAAGAAGTACCTTTCTCAATAAGAAAGCAGGAAATCCTGCTTTTTGATAATGCAAACAACTAGAAGAACCACGTCATTGGCTTTATAATATACCATTTTTAAAAAGCTCCTGTGCCCAATTTTCTTTCCCTTCCCAGGGCAAAGGGTCAGCATGGTAGCTGAATATGGGGCAGTGAAAGCATGTTATGGAGCCATGCAGAAGGGTGGGTTAGTCAGTGAGGCTGGAGGGTGGGGAATGAGGAGTTGGGTGCAGGTGGCAGGTGGGAGAAGGATTTGAGAGATTGGCCATATTGAGCAAATAGGCACATACATTGAGGATAATGAGAGTCATGTTTCTCACTACTACCAGAGATGATGGTTACAAACAGAGAAAGGGGCAAGGCTAGAAAGAACCCTGAGTGGTTGGATTGAAATTGGAGGCGTGGCTTTATTATAGATACACGAGTAATATGTAATATATATTTTATCATATATTTTGTTATATTTATATTAAATATATACGTATGTTCGTAATATGTTTATATTTAAATATATATAAATATATAAAGTAATACTTAGATATAATGTGTGAATATTCTATATGGGAACATATAATCTTATAACCCTAACCATCAACTGTTATGAATAACACCATCTGGGCCCCAAGAAACACTTCACATCTCTTTTCCTTGTCCTTGAAACGAAAGGGACGGGGTCTGAACGCTGTGAGGGTTTGTGGGTTGTACCACTGCCCACAGTGGAAACTGGCCTGATTGGGAATACGGAGTGCAAAGCTGGGAGGGGCTTTGATAACAGATCACACAAATGATTCAGCCTGTTAAACTGGTTTCAGATAGGATGAATACAATACATTCTTACACTTTGCCAGAGGCACCAAGTTCCATTTTCCATTTTCTTTTTCTTTCCATCCCAACAGGTGGTTCTGGAATGTTCATGAATCACTGCAGTGTTTGCAACAGGAGCCATGGTGGCTGAGGAGTAGTTTGCAATACTAAACTATTCTTATTCCTCTCAAATTTATGTATATGCAAATCTAGACATAACATGAGTCAAGCGTGATTTTGAAAAAAAGAAAAGTCTTTAAAAAGCAAAGCCTGAAACACTGGGCAAGGCACTCCACGCTGAGGCAGGTAGATTTTTTTTTTTTAACTGCCGTGATTCCTAAGTAGGCAATTCTATTAAGGGAGATAGTTCGGGGTGGGGGCAGGGTGGGAAATAACATTTTACAAAATAATCTACACTTCTGCTTCTGTCCTAGGCACGTGTATTTGTCATTTCACTTAATGCTCACACTGTAGGAGATGGGTAAGACTAGCTCTGTTTTTCAGATAAGGAAATAATAAAGATAAGCAGAACTCAGTGAAATGGGGGAAAAAGAAACAGTAGAGAAAAACAAGTGAGACAAACAGCTGGTTCAGAAAAAAAAATTATAAAATTGACAAACTTCTAACAAAAAAAGAGAAAGAAAATACAGATGACCAATGACAGGAATGAAACTGGGGTATCACTACAGACCCCACAGACTCAAAAGGATTACGGGGAATACTATGAATATCTATACACACATAAAACTTGACAGTTTAGAAGACATGGACCAACTGCTTGAAAAATAAAACTCACTCAATATCAAGCAGGTAATATGAGCAGCCCTATAACAATTAGGGAAATGTGAATTTGAAAATTTTTTAAACTCACCCTTTCACACCAAACCAACCAACCTCTAAGTAAAGAAAATTTCACTCAGAATTCTACCAAATATTTAATGAAGAATTAACACAAACTTTACCTAATTTCTTCCAGAAAAAAAAGAAAAATTAGGAATACTTCCCAATTTACTTTATGAAGTAGTATTATTCTGATACTAAAACCAGAAAATATCAGTACAAAAAATGCAAACTACAGACCCTCGTGAATACAGATTTTTAAATTCTTAACAAAATGCTAGCAAATAGAATTCAGTAATATATAAAAATAATCATATACCATGACCAACTGAACTTTAAAAGGTACAAGGCAGGTTCAAGATACGAAAAATCAGTCCATGTAATCTACCATATTAACAGGCTAAGAAAAGTCACATAATCACATCTATCAATGCAGAGAAAACATTAGACAAATTAAAAATCCACTCACGGTAAAGACTGGAATAGAGGGACATTTCTCAGGAAAAAAATCTTAGAAAAACTGGAATAGAGGGGAAATTCCTCAACTTGCTAAAGAGGATCTACAAAAACTCCCAAAAGCTAACATTATATAATTAATGGTTAAAGACTGAATGCTTGGCCAGGCATGGTGGCTCACACCTGTAATCCCAGCATTTTGGGAGGCCAAGGCAGGCAGATTGCCTGAGCTCAGGAGTTTGAGACCAGCCTGGGCAACACAGTGAAACCCCATCTCTACTAAAATACAAAAAATTAGCCAGGCGTGGTGGTGTGCACCTGTAATCCCAGCTATTGGGAGGGTGAGGCAGGAGAATTGCTTGAAACTGGGAGGCAGAGGTTGTAGTGAGCTGAAATTGTGCCACTGCACTCCAGCCTGGGTGACAGAGTGAGACTCCATCTTCAAAAAGGAAAAAAAAAAAAAAAGACTGAATGCTTTCCACCTAGGATCAGGAACAAGGCAAAGATGTCTACTCTCAGCACTTCTATTCAATATAGTGTTAGAATTTCTAGCCAGTGTAATAAGACATGAAAAGGAAATAAAAGGCATACAGATCAGAAATGAAGAACTAAAACCGTCCCGGCTGGGCACAGTGGCTGATGCCTGTAATCCTAGCACTTTGGGAGGCCAAGGTGGGTGGATCACTTGAGGTCAGGTATTCAGAACCAGCCTGGCCAACATGGTGAAACCCCATCTCTACTAAAAATACAAAAAAATTAGGATGCCCATAATCCCACCTACTCAGGGGGCTAAGGCAGGAGAATCGCTTTCATCTGGGAGGCAGAGGTTGCAGTGAGCCAAGATCATGCCACTGCACTCCAGCCTGGGCAACAGAAGATGACAATGACTCAAAAGAAAAAGAAAAAGAAAGAAAGAAAACTGTCCCTATTTGTCGATGACATGATTGTTGACATTGAAAAACCCCAAGGAATCTACAACAAACAAAAAATCCTCCTAGAACTAATAAGTGAGTTTAGCAAAGTTGCAAGATATAAGGCAAACATATGAAAATCAATTGCATTTCAATATGCTAGCAATGAACACACAAACACCAAAATTAAAAATACAGTATCATTTACAATTGCTCAAAATTAAAAAATAAGTACTTAGGTGTAAATCTAACAAAGCAGGTACAGGGTTTGTATGCTGAAAACTACAAAATGCTGATGAAAGAAATCAAAGATCTCAATAAATGGAGACCCATACCGTGTTTATGGATTAGAAGATTCAACATAGTAAAAACACGTCAATTCTCCCCAAACTGATTTACAGGTTTAACACAATTCCTATCAAATCCCAGAAGATTTATTTGTAGGTGTATTTATGTGGGAAGTCAAAGGAACCAGACTAGCTGAAACAATTTTGGAAAATAATAATAAAGTAGGAAGAATCGGTCTACCTGATTTCAAGACATTACAAAGCTACCATAATCAACAGTATGAGGTATTGTCAGAGGGACAGACATATAGATCAATGACACAAAATGGAGAATCCAGAATAAAAGTATGCCCAACTGAGTTTTTCTTTTTTAATAGAGACAGGGTCTCGCTCTGTCACCCAGGCTGGAGTGCAATGGCGTTATTATAGATCACTGCAGACTTGACCTCCGAGGCTCACACAATCCTTCCACCTCAGCGTCTCAAGTAGCTGGGATCACAAGTGTGCACCACCATACCCAGCTAATTTTTGTATTTTTTGTAGAGACGGGATCTTGCCATGTTGTCCAGGCTGCCATCCTCTGGCCTCAGCCTCCCAAAGTGGTGGGCTTACAGGTGTGAGCCACCATGCCCAGCCCCAACTGATTTTCACAAAAGTAGAAAAGCGATTCAATAGAGAAAGGATACCCTTTCCAACAATGGAGCAACTGGACATCCACAACAAAAGTAACCTTGACCCAAGTCTCACAACTTTTGCACAAATTAACTGAAAATGGATCACACACTTAAATGTAAATGTAAAACTGTAAGACTTTTGGGAAAAATATCAGAGAAAATCTTAAAGAACTGGCTCTAGGCAGCTGGGTGCAGTGGCTCACACCTGTAATCCCAGTACTTTGAGAGGCTGAGGCAGGTGGATCACCTGAGGTCAGGAGTTCAAGATCAGCCTGGGCAACATGGTGAAACCCCGTTTCTACTAAAAATACAAAAATTAGCTGGGCGCGGTGGCACGTGCCTGTAATCCCAGCTATTTGGGAGGCTGAGGCAGGAGAATCGCTTGAGCCCGGGAGGCAGAGGTTGCAGTGAGCCAAGATTGCGCCATTGCACTCCAGCCTGGGCAACAGAGCCTGATTCCATCTCAAAAAAAAAAAAAAAGAAGAGAAAAAAAAACTGGCTCCAGGCAAATAATTTTGACATCTAAAGCATAATCTATATAAGGGAAAATTAATAAGTTGGACTTCATCAAAATTAAACTTTTGCTCTGTGAAAGACCCTGTTATAAGGTTGAAAAGATAAAAGAGAGACTGGAAGAACATATTTACAGACCACATATCCAATAAAGAACTAGTTTCTAGTATATATAGACTACTCACAGAATTCAACACTTAAAACAAAAAAATCTGGCTGGGCGTGGTGGCTCATGCCTGTAATCCCAGCACTTTGGGAGGCCGAGGCGGGTGGATCACGATGTCACGAGATGGAGACCATCCTGGCTAACACGGTGAAACCTTGTCTCTACTAAAAATACAAAAAATTAGCCGAATGTGGTGGTGGGTGCCCGTAGTTCCAGCTACTCGGGTGGCTGAGGCAGGAGAATGGCGTAAACCCAAGAGGTGGAGGCTGCAGTGAGCCAAGTTTGTGCCACTGCACTCCAGCCTGGGCAACAGAGTGAGACTCCATCTCAAAGAAAGAAAAAAAAATCATGGTATCCAATTAGAAAATGGGCAGAAAACATGAACAAACATTTTGCTGAAGAGGATATACAGATCACAAGCCCATGAGATGCTCAACATCATTAGCCATTAGGAAAATGCAAATTTTATAAATGACAATTAACTATCATGACACAACTATCCCCATGACTAAAATAAAAAAGAGTAACTACAGTACCCAATGCTGGCGAGGATGTAGGAAAGCTGGATCAGTCGTAGATTACTGGTGGGAATGTAAAATGATACAGTCACACTGGAAACACAATTTGGCAGTTTCTTAAAAAACTAAACATGCCACTACCCTGTGACCTCAAAACTGCTCTCCTGGGCATCTTCCCCAGAGAAATGCTCCCACAAAACGTTCACACAAATCTGTACATGAAGTTTATAACAGCTTTATTCATAACAGCAAAAAACTGGCAACAACTCAGATTCAACAGGTGAGCAGTTGAACAAACTGTGGTGCATGCATACCATAAAATACAGGAAGAAATAAAAAAGGAACAAACTTTCATACATGTAACAACAGGGATGAACGTCCAGAGGATTATGCTGAGTAAAAAAAAGCCAATCCCAAAAGTGTATACACTTTTGTGTGTACCATTCCATTTACATAACATTCTTGAAATAACAAAATGATAGTAATGAAAAACAAACTATTGTGATTGCCAAGGGCTAAAAGGGGTAGGGACAGGGAAAGGGATCATATGAGGGGCCCTTTTGGTGGTGGAAATGTTCTATAAGGTCATCATGTCAATGTTAATATCCTGGTTGTGATATTATATTATCATTTAGCAAGATATCACCAGTGGGGGAAACTGGGTAAAGGGTACAGGGGATCTACCTGTAATATTTCTTACATCTGCATGTGAAGAATCTATAATTAGTACAAAATAAAAAAAATTAAATATTAATACATTTAGTTAAACTTTTAAAAAACAGACCAGGGCCAGCATGGTGGCTCACACCTGTAATCCCAGCACTTTGGGAGGCCAAGGTGGGCAAATCGCGAGGTCAAGAGATCGAGACCATCCTAGCCAACATGGTGAAACCCTGTCTCTACTAAAAATACAAAAATTAACCGGGCGTGGTGGTACGCACCTGTAGTGCCAGCTACTCGGGAGGCTGAGGCAGGAGAATTGCTTGAACCCAGGAGGCGGAGGCTGCAGTGAGCTGAGATCATGCCACTGCACTCCAGCCTGGTGACAGAGTGAGACTCAATCTCAAAATAACAAAACAAAACAAAACAAAACAAAACAGGCAGGCTCACACCCATAAGCCCAGCACTTTGGGAGGCCAGGATGGAAGGATGGCTTCAGCCCAGGAGTTCCAGACCAGCCTAGGCAACATAGTGAGCACCTGTCTCTACAAAAAAATTTTAAAAATTAACCAGGCATGGTGGCGCATGGCTGTAGTCCCAGTAACTCTGGAGGCTGAGGCAGGAGGATCGTTTGAGGCCAGGAGTTTGAGGCTGCAGTGAGCCATGATCATGCCATTGTACTCCAGCCTGTGTGACAGAGTGTGATGCTGTCTCTAAAAATAAAAAATTAAATTAAAAAATTTAAAAACATGAAATATATTTCACCCTTTACATTGATTTTAATTTATATTTTGAAGAAAAAAAATTTTTAAAAATTATATTTGAATATCATTAATTTTTTTAATCTTTGAGAAGAATTACAAATTGCAAAGTGATAAAATGAGAAAATACTAAAGTAGAACTTGGGGAAGCTGGGAAGAAAACTAAAATTCACCACACAAAATTCACCCATTACTAATTTAAAAAAAAATGAAAATGAGTAAGAAAAGTATTGTCAATAGATCAACAGGCTATGAGGTCATCTGAAGTCCCTGACACTTGATCTCCTTTACTAGAATATTTAATTATATCAGAACATTGTGAATAAACAGACGGCCTCCACTATACTCTTGCCCCAAGCCTTACAAATATGAAGGGCATGCCTGCTTCCTGCTTCCCCTCTCCCTCCTTGTGATCTGACAGCACTCCTGAATGGGAAAACATTTATAAATACCTACGTCCAGAATCTAACTCTGTTTTACAGAGAAACACAAAACAGTTTCACACAGCATGGCTATTATACACTGAATTTTCTAGGAATGCAACTAACATGTAACTTAAGGAAAGACAGTACTTTGCTTTATTCAAAATGTTTACCCTGAGCTGTCAGCATTTCAAAGTCACTAATGTCAACACTGCCTGGTATTTGAATTCTCAACACTGCACCCATGAGTCAATCTCATTTGTAGCATTCAAGCTTATAGACAGCAATCTCCACTAATGTACAAACATCTGACTGTCTTCTAATGGAGTCAGGCTCCAGCATTTACACACTGATATGTCACTTTATTAGAAATTATTTGCCTATTACTTCTTCTCTACATTACAAGTACAGCATTATATTGATTTTTTTCAGTAATGTATATGGACTGGTGAATTTCATTTTTACAGAATAATCATCATCTAAAAGGGTAACTGGACTACTAGGTTGAGGTCTCTGCCATGAGCAGCTTCAGAAGGCCTGCTAGTGCTCCCTTCTCCTTGCCTGCATGCACAGAAGGCCACACAAGGGAAACAGCAATGGCCAGCTGATAAGAACAGGGGTCATCGTGCAAGCAGAAGGGGAGGACAAGGCCACCTTCCAGCAGGCACTAAAGTAACAATGAGAACAACAAAAACAAAATACATAGAAAAGAAAAAAATGGCAAAATTGTACTTCAGGCTTTAGTGCCCTCCTTACTTTCACCCCAAATAATGCAAAAATTTTTCCTCTTCCTTCAACAGAGCATAAATGATATGACCTGGCTGGGCACCATGGCTTACACCTATAATACCATCACTTTGGGAGGCTGAGGCAAGAGGATTGCTGGAGCCCAGGAGCTCGAGGCTACAGTAAGCTATAATCATGCCACTGCACTTCAGCCTGGGCAAAAGAGTGACAGCCTGTTTAAAAAAAAAAAAAAAAAAACCTGATAACCACACATTCTCCAGTGGTATCTCTCTCAGTCTCTCAATTTCTGATTTTTGGACAAACACTAGCTTCCCTCTGTAAGATAGGTGATCACAGAAAACTCTCTAGATCTATCTGGAAAGCTCTGGAAGATCATAAAAGGGGACCAGCTGAGGATTCCAAGTAAATATGCACCTATGAAACAAAGTTACTGGTAGAAATCGGAGATTTCAAAAAAATCTCCAATTTGCTTTCTCATTGAAATTCAAGATTTGATAGCTATGAAATTTGAGCAAGAAGTCATGCAGAAGAAATAATTTGAAAGCAGAGAAATTAGACTAAAGATTAAAAACACAATAGTTGAAGAAAAGAAACATACAAACATACAAAGCAAAGCATATTAGATGATAAACTTTGAAAAAACTAGAAGCATGAATGAAAGTTGAATCACGAGAATCAGAGAAAAATATATGACCACAGAAAGAAAATACCAGGAACCAAATACACACCACACGTTTAAATTTTCCTGGAGGAAACTCCAGGGTGAAAAGAGGAAACCATAATCAAAGCAATAACAAGCATGCCTAGGAAAGGCATTTAAAAAAACCCATCAAAATCCTAGATAACCCAAAGGAATGAAGGAGAAGACTTAACATGTAAACAATGCCCCAAAGCCAACTTTCTTGCATCGATATGTAATGGACGAAAACACAAAAATCACTCACAGTAAAGTGAGGAGCAAGTCAACGTGTCACTAGCATTTAACACAACTGGGAAATCCACCACCACGCACAAACCAGCAAGAACCAGAAATTAAAAGAACAACTCCTGGAATGGAGGAAAAAAGGCATTGTTTACTGCCAGCGTGAATGCACTTGGCTTGGAAGACAGTCTGAGAATAGTGCAAGGAGAGGATGGAAAGGGTAGCGACCAAGTTCCAAACTAAAATATTTTAAACTAATGAAAAAAATCATAGTCAGTGGACCAGTGCACACCAAAATTGGAATGATACAGAGAGATTAGCATGGTTCATGTGTAAGGATGACATTCAAAGTCGTCAAATAGTCCATATTTTTAAAAATAAGAAAAAAATGAAACGAACAAAGAATCCCATTCACAATAGGAATAAAAGTAAAAAACAAAGGCATAAACTCAACAAAAAAGGAAAGGAAGGAATGAAGGGCGGGCAGGAGGCAGGGAGGGAGGGAAGGCACAAACAAAGATAAACTCGACAAAAAGGAAAGGAGGGGAGGAGAGCGGGGAAGGAGGGGGGAAGGAAATAGCAAACTTTAGGGGAAGAGTCAAAAAAAAAAAAAGGAAGAGAGGACATGGAGAACTGGAGAGACTGACAGGTCCTGGATGGAAAGAGTTGGCAAATATGTCAATATTCTTGTGGGAGGTGCAGGGAGAGCTCCCCGCTGTCTATATCACAGGCACCCAGGGAGGACCCAGGAAAGCTTCCACCCCCAAACCAGCACTGCACCTTGTGCCAACACAGAAAGCCACAGAAAACCCTTGGCCCCGCTCCAAAGCCCTAACTAAATCATGTACTCCCGGGAAACGCAGGGCCAAGACACCACCATGGGCGTCATCAAGCTTAGAATCAATTCAGCACCATGTTCTCACTCATAGGTGGGAATTGAACAATAAGAACACTTGGACACAGGAAGGGAAACATCACACACTGGGGCCTGTTGTGGGGTGGGGGGAGGCAGGAGGGATAGCATTAGGAGATATACCTAATGTAATTGATGAGTTAATGGGTGCAGCACACCAACATGGCACATGTATATGTATGTAACAAACCTGCACGTTGTGCACATGTACCCTAGAACTTAAAGTATAATTTTAAAAAAGAGGGAAAAAAAGAAAAAAAAAGAATTAATTCAGCACCTTAATTAGTGTGGAGTTCATAACATCCTCACAACTGGGTTTACCTCGGACACCACCAGAAGCTGAAAGCCATTCCTGCTCCATCCACGTATGA
>NW_016812144.1:461258-468397 GCF_001698545.2 Rhinopithecus bieti | reverse complement strand
AAAAAAAAAAATCAGAATTATTTTTTGGAATCCAGATATGTGAATAATGTTAATGAAAGAACCCCAATTAGAAAAAGTGGATGTTCCATAATGAAACCTGGGGTGGGCACGGGAAAGAATAAGTCAAACTTGTTTGACCTTCCTGAAGCTAAGGTTCCTGGTCTAGATAAAATAACCATGCTCTTCCTCTGGCTGTTGTAAGCATCAAGGGAGACAGCAGCTCAGAGAAGCCAGTACGTGCAGGTAGGTGGCAGTCCCTTTCGTGATTTTTGCTGTGTTCTTGCTATTGTTGGAACGAACTTTGGCATAGCCCCAGAGAACAGCATAAGGCCTGGCAACTAGAAACTGGAAATAGCCTTGAGAAGAATGAAGAAGCTCATGCCTCCCCATTCAAGCAGTTCCAATACCACCCATGACAGACGGCAAGTTGGCGCCCTAGGCAAGGCTGAGACAATGATATCATTATTACGACCAAAAGATTACACGTTTCTTCCTGGAGTAGATTTCAGGGATTCTCCCTGAGGACAGATCAGCTCCCAGGATAGGGTGCAGTAAAATACAGGCCGACTATAGGTTTAATTCTTGTGCGTTCAAAGTCACAAATACTGTATTAAAATTTCATGACAAAAATATTTCTCAAAATTAACACGATTGAAATAAAACACAGATAATACCATGGTATGCATCGTAGAAAACTTGTCCTCAAGTCAAAAGTATAAAAACTAAGTCTTGCATGCCATAAAAGAATTCTGCCCCTGCAAGTCTAATATATGGTTGATTTCCTCTGAGAGGAAATTTCTCTGAAAGGAAATCCACTATATATTGTCAGAATTCCCTCAATTTCCGTTAATTTTATTTTTTTTCTTCACAGCTGAGCCTATAGAAAATTGCTTTAAGTACAGTGAGCACCTAGTTGCTCCATCTAATTTCCATCTTTGTATCAACTATATTTTTATTTTTTTGAGACTGAGTCTCACTGTGTCGCCCAGGCTCGAGTACAGTGGCACGATCGTGGCTCACTGCAGCCTCCACTTCCCAGGTTCAAGAGATTCTCCTGCCTTAGCCTCCCAAGTAGCTGGGATTACAGGTGACCGCCACCACACTTGGCTAATTTTTTTGTATTTTTAGTAGAGAAGGGGTTTCGCCATGTTGGTCAGGCTGGTCTCAAACTACCTCAGGTGATCCGCCTGCCTCGGCCTCCCAGAGTGCTGGGATTACAGGCATGCGCCACCACACGCGGCAGTATTGATATTTTAAAACCCACGCTTATTACTACAGGTTGAGTATCCCTTATCCAAAATGCTCAGGACCATAAGTGTACTGGATTTCTGATTTTTTATTTTGGAATATTTGCATTCTACTTACCAGCTGAGCATCCCTAATCTGAAAATCCAAAATCCAAAATGCTCCAGTGAGCATTTCCTTTGAGCATCATGTCAGTGCTCAAAACATTTCAGATTTTGGAGCATTTGGGATTTTGAATTTTTGGATTTGGGATGTTCAACCTGTACAACTGGTTGCTGTAGCCCTAACCAGCACTTTCATTTTCCTAGTTTTCTCGCATGTAAAATAGACAAAATGCAATCAAATATTGAAATGATTACCAAAACATACAACTGCAGAGGTGATAAGACCTACAACAGAGAGGCGCTGCATACCACTGCTCCTAATGGTCATCCCAATAGCCTGGAATTCACCTATTCCAAATGAGGCAGTTTGGGGACACCATGACAATGGACAAAAGTATCAGCTTTCCAAAGGTGCTACAAAAATGTTGAGGACTACTGACATATAAAAATAAAAGCTCTCGGCCGGGCACGGTGGCTCATGCTTATAATTCCAGCAGTTTGGGAGGCTGAGGCGGGTGGATCACCGGAGGTCAGGAGTTCGAGACCAGCCTGACCAACATGGAGAAACCCCATCAATATTAAAAGTACAAAATTAGCCGCACATGGTAGCGCATGCCTGTAATCCCAGCTACTCAGGAGGCCGAGGCAGGAGAATCGCTTGAACACAGGAGGCAGAGATTATGGTGAGCCGAGATCACGCCATTGCACTCCAGCCTGGGCAACAAGAGTGAAACTCCGTCTCAAAAAATAAAATAAAATAAACAAACAAAAAAAGCTTCAGAAACAAAATGTAATTTTCAAATTCAACCCTATTAAGTCATATAATTTAATTTCACTTAAATGAAGTAATCGACAATTTGTGAAACTAGGAGAATAATAACTGTCACTTACATTTCATTGCAGTCTGTAAAGTATTCACAGACCTTTTCCCCAACATCACTGTGTATTAGGTACGTAATTATTTCCTTTCTTTGACAAATAAAGGACGCCAATGTCCCTTGGGGCATGGGAACTTGTCTACTTTAGGAGCCAATACGAAACCAAGGTATTTTCCTAGAATCCTGTGCAAAGGAGCAGATGTTATAAGCAAACAAAAAAAAAAAAGAAATAAATAAATAAATAAAATACAGATAATACCATGCTATGCAACGTAGAAAACTTGTCCTCAAGTCAAAAGTATAAAAACTAAGTCTTGCATGCCATAAAAAGAATTCTGCCCCCTGCAAGTCTAATATATGGTTGATTTCCTCTGAGAGGAAATTTCTCTGAAAGGAAATCCACTATATATTGCCAGAATTCCCTCAATTTCCTTTAATTTTATTATTTTTCTTCACAGCTGAGCCTATAGAAAATTGCTTTACGTCCAGTGAGCATCTAGTTTCTAACATGCTAAATAATTTCCATCTTTGTATCAACTGTATTTTTATTTTTTTGAGACTGAGTCTCACTGTGTCGCCCAGGCTCGAGTACAGTGGCACGGTCTCGGCTCACTGCAGCCTCCACTTCCCAGGTTCAAGAGATTCTCCTGCCTTAGCCTCCCAAGTAGCTGGGATTACAGGTGCCTGCCACCACACTTGGCTAATTTTTTTGTATTTTTAGTAGAGAAGGGGTTTCGCCATGTTGGTCAGGCTGGTCTCAAACTACCTCAGGTGATCCGCCTGCCTCGGGATCGGGAGGTCGGGAGTTTGAGACCAGTCTGACCAACATGGAGAAACCCCATCAATATTAAAAGTACAAAATTAGCCGCACATGGTGGCGCATGCCTGTAATCCCAGCTACTCAGGAGGCCGAGGCAGGAGAATCGCTTGAACCCAGGAGGCAGAGATTATGGTGAGCCGAGATCACGCCATTGCACTCCAGCCTGGGCAACAAGAGTGAAACTCCATTTCAAAAAATAAAATAAAATAAACAAAAAAATAAAAGCTTCAGAAACAAAATGTAATTTTCAAATTCAACCCTATTAAGTCATATAATTTAATTTCACTTAAATGAAGTAATCGACAAACAATTTGTGTAACTAGGAGAATAATAACTGTCACTTACATTCATTGCAGTCTGTAAAGTATTCACAGACCTTTTCCCCAACATCACTGTGTATTAGGCATGTAATTATTTCCTTTCTTTGACAAATAAAGGATGCCAATGTCCCTTGGGGCATGGGAACTTGTCTACTTTAGGAGCCAATACGAAACCAAGGTATTTTCCTAGAATCCTGTGCAAAGGAGCAGATGTTATAAGCAAACAAACAAAAAAATCCACCAACAAATGGCTAAAGAACACTACAAAAGGCAAGTAGAAGAGGAAGGATTTTGTGAAGGCAAAAAAAAAAAGTTTAGTTTACATTTATATTGTCTAAATTTATATTGCATTTACCTTGTCTTTTAATTTTTTATAGCAATGTATGCATATGTTTAAAATGTTTAAACAGCACAGGAAAATCTAAAATGAAAACATTTTCCTCTGCCACTTTCAATTCTGGTAACTCTCCTTAAAGAGAATCACTCTGACATCCTTCCAGGAAAAAAAAGTTGATTTTAATAATTAATATATACTTTTAAAACCAAAACCAAATTAAGGTTATACCATATGCACCATATTATTTTCCCCACTTAGTAATGTATCTTGGAGATCTTTCCTAATCAGTACACACAAAT
The DNA here is from genome assembly GCF_001698545.2 of Rhinopithecus bieti. Classification (NCBI taxonomy): domain Eukaryota; kingdom Metazoa; phylum Chordata; class Mammalia; order Primates; family Cercopithecidae; genus Rhinopithecus; species Rhinopithecus bieti. Next base: position 464,394 of record NW_016812144.1, on the reverse strand, counting down.
CTACTGTATTCATTTTCATGCCTGTATACTCTTCTACTGCACCAAAATCACATTGTTCAACCAGCCCTGTACGAATACACACTTAGGTTGTCTCCCATATTATACTATCATAAATAATCATGCAATAGAACTTGCTCATACATGTTGGCATTCTTTTCCAAAATATCAGTAACGTTAAGTGCTAAATAACAGAAATGCTTGATCAAAGGTTATATTAATATTTAGATATTACCAAATTGTCCCTGTGCATCAACCATATGTGACTCCTTATACCCTTAATGACACCAGAAATGATAAACTGCTTTAATTTTTGCTAATGTATTGGGGAAATTATATACCTAGTTGTTGTTTTGCTTATTTACTTATTTTTTGTGAGACAGGGTCTCACTGTTGCCCAGGCTGGAGTGCAGTGTCATAATTTCAGTTCACTGCAGCCTTCACTTCCCAGGTTCAAGTGATCCTCCCACCTCTGTCTCCCAAGTAGCTGGGACCACAGGCGCACGCTTCCATGCTCGGCTAATTTTGTACTTTTGTACAGATGGGGTTTCACCATGTTGCCCAGACTGGTCTCCAACTCCTGGGCTCAAGCGATCTGCCCGCCTCAGCCTCCCAAAGTGCTAGGATTACAGGCGTAAGCCACCACACCCAGCCTTGCTTTACATTTCTTGAACTATAAGTAAGGCTTAGTATCTTTCCACTGGCCATCTGTATTTTTTCATGGGAGCTATATATATTTCTATTATATTATTTTTCCTTTTCTTCCTTTTTTTTTTTTTTTTTTTTTTGAGCTAGTGTATCACTCTGTCACCCAGGCTAGAGTGCAGTGGTGTGTTCATAGCTCATGGCAGCCTCAAACTCCCAGGCTCAAACAATCCTCCCACCTCAGCCTCCCAAATAGCTGGGACTACAGGCACACACCCAGCTAATTTTTATTTATTTATTTATTTATTTTTGTAGAGATGAGGTCTCACTATGTTGCCCAGGCTGGTCTTGAACTCCTGGGCTCAAGCAATCCTCCCATTTCAGCCTCCCAAATTGCTGCGATTATAGCCATGAGCCACCACATCTGGCCTATTTTTCTTTTTCTTATTGATTTGTATAAACTCTTTGTAAATAAGCCTTTTGTTACATGTATTGCAAATAATTTCCTCTTTTTGCAAAGAAGTTTCTTATATTTATGAAAGTACGTTTTTCATCCTTTCCTTCATGGCTTCTGTGTTTGTTCCTACTTAGAAAGGCTCTTCCAAGGCCAAGACTACGAATTAATTCTCTGATGCTTTCTCTTTGTAGTTCTGCAGTTTCATTTTTTAATATTTAAATCTTTAATCCTCTTAGAATTTATTTTGATGGGAGGAATGAGATAGTGATCCAGCTGTATTCTTTCCTAAATACTTACTCGGTCACATTTTTGAGTGAATTATCCCCTGTGATACAAAATGCCGCCTTTCCCCTCTACTAAATCTTCCAGTGTATTCTGCACTTTGTCCACCGTTCCACTGAGCTGCCTAGCGCCTCTTCAGTTCCAGAATGCCTAAGGTTAATCCCCTGATTACTATTTTCAGAATTTTCCTGGTTACTCTAGAATATCTATTCTGCTAGGTCAGGATTTCTTAGCAGCAGTACTGTTGATAGTTTTGGGCAGGACACTCTGCTGCAGGACGGTCCTGTGCATCCTAGGATGTTTAGTATCTCTGGCTTCTACCCACTAGATGGCGGTAGCAGCCCCGAGTCATAACAGCCAAAAAAAATGTCTCCAGACATTGCCAGTTGTTCCCTGGGTTGGAACTGGAGGGGCAAAATCGTCCCCCATTGAGAACAACGGGTTTTAGATAAATTCCAGTTATTTTATTATGCTTCCACTCCCAAATTCCCACTGATATTATAATCAAGATGAAAATGAATTCTTAGAATAATTCAGACATCCTTATTACATTTTATATGTTGTACTAATTAAGTTTAATCTTAATTCTATTTAATTTTCCTATCTAAGAATCACATATATGTTTTCACTTATTTATGTCTTCTTTGAAGGACATAAGACTTCTCCTTCAAAAGAGTTTTAAGATATTTTTATATAGATGCTTACACTATTTATTTCTAAATATTTCGCCCTTTCATTCCTCTATAAATAGAATTGTTTCTTACATTATTATCTTTTCTAATTAGTCACTGATAAGAAAGCAATTGATGGCCGGTGTGGTGGCTAATGCCTGTAATCCCAACACTTTGGGAGGCCAAGGAGGGGGGATCATGAGGTCAGGAGATCAAGACCATCCTGGCTAACATGGTGAAACCCCGCCTCTACTAAAAATACAAAAATTAGCTGGGTGTGGTGGTGTGCACCTGTAGTCCCAGCTACTCGGGAGGCTGAGGCAGGAGAATCGCTTGAACCCGGCAGGCAGAGGTTGCAGTGAGCCGAGATCATACCACTGCACTCCAGCCTGGCAACAGAGTGATATTCGGTCTCAAAAAACAAAACAAAACAAAACAAAAAATCAAAAAATGTAAGTAAAAGAATCATAGGTGCTGACTGATTGGTATTACCTCTTGGACCAGCCAAATACCTTTATTTTTACTTTCTATATATACATATATATTTTGGTGGCTGTAATCAAATGTATGTTTAAAATTCCTCATTCCCCACTGTAGGGTTCTAGCTGCAATTATACTACATTGGCTTTTAACAGGCACCTCTACCATATTCACTGATATTGTGTAAGCTTTGATTGCAGTAGATCTGGATTGAATATCTATTTCTAAGCTGGCCCTATGTAAACTATTTGGTATTTGAATTAAATGAATATTAATGATGCACCTTGGCTTTTTGGTTTTGAAGTATCTTCCTATGCTTGTGCTGACTGTATGAGAAAACTAGGCTAATAGTGTGCATAGACAGAATTGCTTGGTCTGGTGTTGAGTGGAACTTGCCTAGAATAAAATTCTGAGAAATGCTCATTTATAAGTGTTGTAGTGATAGGTAAGTTCTTCCTCCATCCAGAGTTCCACTGTACCTTTGGAATGACAGTGATGTACAATGATGTCTTTCTTTCCACTCTGTCTCAATCAGTAAGAACTGGATATTACTTTAACTTAGCTAGTATTTTGTTCTAAAAGTAAACATTATAAAATGAACCTG
>NW_016812144.1:430976-460111 GCF_001698545.2 Rhinopithecus bieti | reverse complement strand
CCTCCCAAAGTGCTGGGATTACAGGCTTGAGCCACCACGCCCGGCCACTTTTTCTTTTTTTTTTAATTTCCTTAGTGTTATTTCTTCTAGACAACTGAGAGGGTGGAGAAAGAAAAGTGATAAGGAAAACATTTTCATCTTGTACATCTTCCTCCAGCCCCTAAAATTCTCATCTGACACTTTGTGACATGTGTAGTGGTGTCAGCATCTCTTCAAATCTAGCTCCCTTCATGTTGGACCCTCTCCTTGGCTTCTTGAAGATCACACCCAGACAGATCACAATTCTCTAAATCAGTTCCTGCCAGAGTTGCTCCTCTGAGGTTACAGTTCTTCAACGTTGCATTTTTTAAGGTAGCCACTCTCAGGTTAATTCCTGTCACGTGACTTTCTTCCATATCCACACCTTTGAGGTTAGCACCTTCTAAACTGGCTTTAAGACCAGAAGGATCCTCAAAATTACACAGTTTCAGGGATGCTCCTTCTACATTAGAACAGAGTATCTTGACTCCCTGGAGATTTGCACAGTCAAGCACTGATCCAGAGAGATCAGCTTGTTCAAGACTTAAACAGCAAAGATTTGCATGTGCAACACTGCAGCAGCTTAAATTGGCCGTTTTGAAGTTAATGTATCGAAGGTCCAAACGAGAAAGGTCAGCACCACTGAAGTTCAAACCCTGGCATCGCAGTTCTGACTTGGTTGGAGTTGCTAGCAAAATCAGACAAATTCCTTTCGGGATATTGTAAATGATCCTCCGGTGGTTGAGAATTCTTTATTGCCACTTCTAGGTGTTCAATCAATGAGTAAATACCAAAAAATCTTGCCTCTTCTAACACATCCAATAAATGAATGCCATCATTTACAATAAGCTATCCATGATGCAAGTAGTTCAAAATGGGTTCAAAGTACTCAGGACTTCGGTCAATTAAGAAAGCTCCTCTATGATCTTGCTTATTTCCCAGACACCTTTGTCCTTAAACACATGGGCCAGCATACTGTCAGGGTCTTTATTCACTAAAGTGCTCTGTGTGGTTGTAAAGTACCGCCCTCCAACATTTAATGTTAGCCAGTCTGTGTGGAATCCTGACAATCCCTCAGGTGGCTTAGAATCTGTCTGAGAATCAATAAATGGCTCTCCTCCACACACAAAACATCATCATCCCTGATCAAAGCAATATTATCAATCAGCCCACCTTTCCCATTATACACACTGGTGGCTTTTATGCTGAGTTTACTGCTGACCACAGAAAGCAAATCAGATAAAGTTCCATACACAGCAACCACCTTTCTGTTCTCAGGGCTGCCGTTCAGGAACACTGTGACCCACCTCATCGTGCTGCCCCGCTGGGTCCTGAGTGAACTGCCACCCTCCCACCTGGTCCTCCTCCCACCTTTTCTCCTCCCACCCTTCTCCTCGCTCCATCCACTGGGATTCACCTCCCTTCGCCACCTTCCTGCACCTGGGGACACACCACACTCACTCTGTCCCACATCCGGGACTCGGCTGCTCCTCCTTCCCACCCTGCCCCTAGGCTCCTCCCAGTCTGTCTTTTTTTGAGTGGGGCTTTATTAACTTTTGGAATCAGTGTTAGGCTGGCTTGATAAAATAAATGGTACTTTTGTTTACCGTATTTTAAAACCAAGTGTGTGTGTATGTTTAGTACAATATCAGTGTTTACAATGGTAAAGCCATTATACAGAAAACCCAGGCGATTCCCCTTATATCCAATAAAAGAAAGCCACATATAGTCTTCACAGATTCAACTTTTGAAAACCGAATAAATTAAAATATACCTTTTGAGATCTAGCCTGAATGTGACTTTTACGAAAAAAGCACAAAAAGTGTACCACCCTTCAACACATTAAAATTAATAATGATGTATTTCAGTTATTTTCCCATCTTAGACAATGTAGCAATACACTGAGGGCTGCACTGTAAGAGTTAGACCATGAAAGCTTAGAGTTATTATCTATATGCGCAAAGAGAAAATTAAACAAATTCTTTGATATTGCATGTTTCACATGCTCTGAACTCAAATATAAGGATTGAAAACCTTTTCGGATTCTCAAAAAATGAGTAACACTGAGAAGGTTCACAGCTTCCAGCTGCCACTGCCGTTCAAGTCACTCTGAGCAGCCTTCCACAGCTGCTGGGCGAGGCTCTTGCCAGCTTTCCATAGGGTTCAGTACAAATATTAGACATCCACCTCTGCAACGGATTGACAGTGTTCATTTATTTCTCTAATGCATTCTGCATTCCGACAGCCCCACAACATACACCGCCCTGCCTGCATGTCAGGATTTCACACATGCATGGTGACAAATGGACCTCTGGAGGGACCAAAGAAACCACAGCACACCCAGTTACCTTTTGTTTCTCATCAGTCTGCCCACTCTAGATGTAAACTCCCTGTGGGCAGTGACGTCATCTGCCTAAAATAGGTCCGGCACAGGGTAAGTGGTCAAGAAATATCTGACGAGGGAAGGACTGGATGGGTCATGGGTCACTGAAGTGCTTCCATGTGGCCAGGACTGAAGGCCTGCCGGGTCCCGCCTGCCCGGTCCCTCCTACCTGTGCCACTCCTCAGGCGGCTCTCGGCGAGCTCCGAGATGGCTCCAGCAGTGGCGGTCTTCTTCAGGCGAGCCACCCCCGATGCAGTGGTACTTCCTGGCTTGTTGAGCGTGTCCTCACTGCTGGCCCTCTTGAGCTGAGAGAGTTGGAGGGAAAGAGAGAGGATGAAGAGGTGGTTTTCAGGAAGGACGCTGTAAACAAGCTCCCATAGATACAGTAACAGCACTTTGAGTAGCATGATAGAGTGAAGTGAAAAAATGCAAACCTGTTTCTGTCATTACAGGTCCGAGTATGATCTCCCACGACTGTTGTCAAACAGCAGCATAAGACTGTGCGTGAAGAATACCATCAGGTCACACTTCAAGTAATGAGCCTAAAAAAATGTGGCTGGGCACCGTGGCTCAGGACTGTAGTCCCAGAACTTTGGGAGGCTGAGGTGGGAGGACTGCTGGAGCTCAGGAGCTCAAGACCAGCCTGGGCAACACAGCGAGACTGTGTCTCACTATTTTTTTTTTTTTTTAATTAGCTGGGCATGATGATGCCCAGGAGGCTGATGTGAGAGGATTGCTTGAGCCCAGAAGTTCAAGGTTGCAGTAAGCTATGACTGTGCCACGTACTCTAGCCTGGGTGACAAAGCGAAACCTTGTCTCTAAACAAAAATATTAAATAAAAAATAAATCTGCTTTGCTGCAAGGGGAAAAAAAGAATGGGAACCAATGAAAAAAGAACGGGGAGATAAGCAAAAGGCAGGGTAGGGCAATGCACAAGAAATTCAAGGACAACAAAAAAGGGCTCATGGCACAGGCCAGGAGGACGTGGAGGGAGAGAAACAATCTGAGTATCTGCTGTGGCCTCACCACCGCGCATTCTGTAGACCATCTCACACAGAAAATGTGTTCAAAGGTGAGAAAGGAACTTTCTTGGAGGCTGGAAGACAGAAGAAAGCAGCGCCCTCTGTTCTGGCTTTGCTTTCTTCCCTGTCATGGAACAAACATTTACTAAAAGTGCTGAAGTCTAAGAAAGGAGACTCCTAAGTGATCCACACTTCAGGCCCAGAGAGATTACATTTGAGGTTAATGAGAAAACCACAACTAAATTCTCTCAACCACTGTTGAGTCTTCATGAAAGAAGGCTCTGGAGAGGAATGGTGCCAGAAGACTGGAGAAGGCAGCTGCCCAGAGCCGTCTAATGTATCTGACATCCGGAGCACACAGTATGGAAAGCCCTTAAATCAATGTGGACATGCAGTGGGCGAGCCCCGCCCATCACACAGGCTGAGGGGAAAAGCCCTGCTCCATCCTACTCCACTGGCTTTGGGGTCATTTACTGAGAGTTAGAAGTTTAAATATTTCCACAATTTTTTAAAGTTTCCATCTTTGCATCATATAAATTTCAGGGTATAACTACCCTCAGCCCACCATAGCTTGATGGTGAAAAAACACCAACACCAAGTGTTGGTGAGGCTGTGGAGCAACTGGAACGCGCATGCCCTGTGGGTGGAAGTGTAAACTGGCATAACTGCTTTGGAAAGTGGCAGTGTCTACTAACGCCAAGGCTGGAAAATAGAAGAAAGCAACGCCCTCTGTGCTTGCTTCGCTTTCTTCCCTGTCATGAAACGGGTAGGACAAACATTTGCTAAAAGGCACCAAGTCGAAGAAGGGAGACTCCTAAGTGAGCACAGCACACAGTCCTCTGTGATTCAGCAATCCCATTCCTAGATCCACACCCAAGAGAAGTGAGTACATAGGTCCCTCAAAAGAATGTTCATGGCACCTTTTTTATAGCAGCCCAAAACTAGGACACCCCAAATGTCCTTCAACAGAAACGATAAATGCAATGGGAACTACACAGCAAATAGGAAAAAAATGAATTACTGATACACTAATAAATGGGTGGCTGTCCCAGGTATTATGCCAAGGGAAAGAAGCAGACACAAAGGAGTATACACTGCCTGATTCCACTTGTATTAAGTTTAAAAGCTGCACAATCAAATGATGGTGATACAAGTCAGAATAGTGGTTACCTCTCGCGGAGTTACAACTGAAAAGAAACCTTCTGGGGTGCTGGAACATTCGACATCTTGACAGGGTGGTGGTTACACAAGTATAAACAAATGTAAACATGCAATGAGCTTTATAGCTAAGATTAAGATTAGTGTACTTTATGGACTTTATTGTAAATATCCTGTGCTTCATTAAAACAGAAAAGAAAATTGGGGTGAAGGAAGTCTGCAATTTGGGCAAAGTCCTAGTTCCACTCCTGCAAAGATTAGCCTTCTGGTTTTTTTTTTTCTTGTTTTCTTTTTTTTTTTGTAATTTTTTAAACTTTACTGTTCTAAAGTAAGCATAATATAAAATTCCCCATTTTAAGTGCACAATTCAGTGGCATTAAATACATTCACCATGTTGTACAACGATCACCACCATCCATCTCCAGAAATGTTTACCGTCACAAATAAAGTCTACTCATTAAACAGTAACTCACCATTGCCTTTTAACAAGAGGGATGATGGTAGAAGTCTTTTTATTTTTTAGAGACAAGGTCTTGCTCTGTTACGCAGGCAGGAGTGTAGTAGTTCAATCATGGCTCGCTGCAGACTTGAACTCCCGAGCTTTCCCACCTCAGCCTCCCAAGTAGCTAGGACTACAGGTGCACACCACTATGCCTGGCTAATTTTTTTAAAGTATTTTTGTTAAGGTAGGATCACATGGCTGAGCGCAGTGGCTCATGCCTATAATCCTAGCCCTTTGGGAGGCCAAGGCAGACAGATCACCTGAGGTCAGGAGTTCATGACTGGTCAACATGGTGAAATCCCATCTCTACTAAAATACAAAATTAGCCGGGTGAATTCGAGACGAGCCTGGTCAACATGGCAAAACCCCATCTCTTCTAAAATAGAAAATTAGCCAGGTGTGGTGACGCATGCCTGTAATCCCAGCTACTGGGAAGGCTGAGGCAGGAGAATTGCTTGAACCTGGGAAGTGGTGGTTATGGTGAGCCAAGATGGCGCCAATGCACTCTAGCCTGGGAGACAGAGCAAGACTCCACCTCAAAAAAAAAAAAAAGACAAGATCTCACTATGTTGCCCAGGCTGGTCTTGAACGCCTGACCTCAAGCAATCCTCCATCTCAGCCTCCCAAATGCTGGTATTACAGGTGTGAGCCACCACTCCCAGCGTGATGGTAGATGTCTTAATATTAGCCATGTGATCTTGGTCAAGATTTTAAAACAAATAATTAACTTTTAAAACAAATAATTCACACTAAAAGGATGATTTGTGTGCAACTCCAGTTACTAGATGTCAGCATGATCACATTTTGTTTTATCTTTTTTTTTTTTTTTTTTTTTTAGACAGAGTCTTACTCTGTCAGCCAGGCTAGAGTGCCGTGGTGCAATCTTGGCTCACTGCAACCTCTGCCTTCTGGGTTCAAGTGATTCTCATTCTCCCAAGTAGCTGGGACTACAGGTGTGTGCCTCCACACCTGGCTGATTTTTGAATTTTTAGTAGAGACGGGGTTTCATCATGGTGCCCAGGCTGCTCTCAAACTTCTGATCTCAGGTGATCCACCTGCCTCAGCCTCCCAAAGTGCTAGGATTACAGACGTGGACCACCACACAAAAATGATCACATTTTCTGAACAACAGCACAGTTCCCTAATTTAGCAACTCGACTGTATTAGTCTGTTCTCATGTAGCTAATGAAGACATACCCAAGACTGGGTAATTTACAAAGGAAAGAGGTTTAGTTGACTCACAGTTCCACATGGCTAGGGAGGCCTCACAATCATGGTGGAAATCGAAGGAGAAACAAAGTCACATCTCACTTTGCTCCTGGTAGGCAAGAGAGAGCATGTGCAGGGGAACTCCCCTTTATAAAACCAACAGACCTCCTAAGACTTATTCACTATCATGAGAACAGCATGGTTCAATTACCTCCCACCAGATCCCTCCTGCGACACGTGGGAATTATGGGAACTACAATTCAAGATGAAATTTGGGTGGGGACACAGCCAAACCGTATCATGGGCCAAACATGACACTTGAGTTGATCCAGAAGTCACACTACTGCCCCTCTTAGAGGAACTCTGTAAAGGTCTTGCCACTTCCCATCTCAGAGTAAAAAGCATTCCTTCACTCAAGCTCTTCAGCCTCTCAAACTATCCATCAGGTCACCTGTATAATACATGTTTAATATTAAATGACCATAGTTTATAATGTCGGCAGCTTTTTCTCGATAGAGAAAAACTGTTACTCACTCTCCCAAGAAGCACACTCAGGTGCCTCCAGTCCCCAAAGGAAAACCAATTCTGGTTTGAGACTTTGAAAACTCCCTAGATGACATCTCAAATGAAAAAGAGAAATCACAGTGGTTAAGGGAATTCTTAACGCAATAATGCAAGCCATACACACTGGATTCTGTTTTTCCCCTATCTGATTATCTGACATTACTAAAATCTGCAAGTCTGACTCAAAGTACAGAATTTTCAAACTCTACAGCAAAGGCCAAGAGAGGAAGGGCTCTCTGAAACCCAGAATAAACCGGGAAATCCAACAAATGAGAGCACTCCTACTGGGAACAGAAGTGAAACCCCCTCGGAAATCCCACCATAGCCTCTGTCCCCAGCCACCACCCCAGAGCAGCAGAGGTAGAGCTTGCCCTGCCCCCTTCCATAAGGGGTTGGTTCCTGAGACTCGAGGTCTGGGTGAGATGACAGTTGGAGGCAACACAGGACAGCAGTGGGCAAGCAGTGGGAGTTTTGCCTTTGGGGCACTGCAAAACGACCTGGCACGGCAACAGAGGTGGCGCCAGTCATGATAAGAACAGGGGTGAAGCAGTAACAGTGACTGGGGGAAAGCACAGGTAGCTGCAGCACCACGCTCAGGGCTAGAGGGTCTCTGGTGGGGAGTTAGCAGTAAGTGCTGCATCTCAGGGTTTTTGTTTTCAAGGGTAGGGAGGGAGTGGGAGATGCGAAAGAGGACTTGGGATCTGGGATCTTTATATAGGAGGCTCCCAGCAATCACACAGGAAGGAGGCAGCCCGGGGAGTGGTGAAGGGAGCAATGCTACTTCTTCCCACCTATATGACCCGGGGACCGATGCTGCAGTTCCTCAATTCTAAAATGGAGAAAACATTTCAAGGCCAAGGCAAGAGAATTACTTGAGGCCAGGAGTTCAAGACAAGCCTGAGTAACATAGTAAGACTCCATTTCTACAAATAATCTTTTTTAAAAATTAGTGGGGCGTGGGGCTGCTCCTGAGTAGTCCTAGCTACTCAGGAGGCTGAGGTGGGAGGATTGCTTGAGTTCGAGGCTGCAGTGAGCTGTGATTGTACCACTGCACTCTAGTCTGGGCAACAGAGTGAGAGCCTGTCTCCAAAAAAAAAAAAAAGAGAGAGAGAGAGAAAGCAATTGGTGTATCTCTAGAGTTGTGCCCTTAGTTAAGAATTTAAAAGGCTGGGTGCAGTGGCTCACGCTTGTAATCCCAGCACTTTGGGAGGCCGAGGTGGGCAGATCACGAGGTCAGGAGATCGAGACCATCCTGGCTAACACGGTGAGACCCCATCTCTACTAAAAATACAAAAAAAAAAAATTAGCTGGGTGTGATGGCGGGCGCCTGTAGTCCCAGGTACTCGGGAAGCTGAGGCAGGAGAATGGCATGAACCCAGGAGGCAGAGCTTGCAGTGATCCGAGATCCCACCACTGCACTTCAGCCTGAGCGGCAGAGCGAGACTCCATCCCCCCCCCCAAAAAAAAAGAAAAAAGAATTTAAAGCATTTGATTAAGAACATAAATACGGCTGGGCGCGGTGGCTCAAGCCTGTAATCCCAGCACTTTGGGAGGCCGAGACGGGCAGATCACGAGGTCAGGAGATCGTGTCCATCCTGGCTAACACGGTGAAACCCCGTCTCTACTAAAAAATACAAAAAACTAGCCGGGTGAGGTGGCGGGCGCCTGTAGTCCCAGCTACCCGGGAGGCTGAGGCAGGAGAATGGCGTGAACCCGGGAGGCGGAGCTTGCAGTGAGCTGAGATCCGGCCACTGCACTTCAGCCTGGGCGACAGAGCGAGACTGCGTCTCAAAAAAAAAAAAAGAACATAAATACTGGTGGCTCTCATCATCATCATCATCATCATTGCAGCTGTTTTCCTAGTGCCCCTCCATGGTGGTTCTCCACGCTGTAGCAACCGAAGCATCTTCAGATTTACAAACAAAACTTTGGAAGGAGGGCATGAAGTATTACGCTGTGTTAGGAATCGAGCAACTTGTGAGCCACAGGGCCCTGGGAAAGTTATGATCTAGGGGCTCAGTTTCCTCACCTCCGAAAGAGAATAATTTTTTTCTTTTTTTTTTTTGGAGACACTCTCACTCTTTCACCCAAGCTGGAGTGCAATGGTGCGATTTTGGCTCACTGCAACCTCCACCTCCCAGATTTGAGTGATTCTCCTGCCTCTGCCTCCTGAGTAGCTGGGATTACAGGCATGCACCACCACACACAGCTAATTTTTGTACTTTTAGCAGAGGCAGAGTTTCTCTATGTTGGCAAGGCTGGTCTCAAACTCCTAACCTCAGGTGATCCACCTGCCTTGGCCTCCCAAAGTGGTGGGATTACAGGCATGAGCCACCGTGCCTGGCCACAAAACAGAAGAATTTTTACCACCTAAGATCCTTCTCCCTGTTTATGTCCTCAATGCTATGAGACTGCATATGTTTATTAGGCTTAAAGAATTTATTGATCAATGTCACTGCATATTGTGCACATGTACTCAGAGCACAAATAGCAGAGAATACAAAAATACCCCACGCTGTCTGGGTTGATTAGTTGAAGAAGGAATGTGCTGATGCTTTCACGATCCTGCACTGACTGTACTCATCACGCCTTCTGTTTAGTACATGTAGTGGCTGCTTTTTTACCCTCCTTACATCAGAAAAATTGCACCATTAATGGCCCATGGTAAAAGCCAAATATCGTACTAACCAACTGATCGTACCTCCACTTCAAACACGCTGATTTTTTGACCACTGATCCTAAAAGAGACTTTATATTCATTCCACAAACATGGAAATGCCACTACTCATAGCCTAGGGCCTGGCTGAAGCAACATTTAACACAGAAAAGAATGTGAACAATGGGTCCTGAGCAGAGGGTGGGGCTCCCTTCCTGCCCCTCTTCTGCTCTCCCCTTCTCCTCCAGCCAGCTCACCCACAGCGAAAGAGCCCTTAGAATATGGGGCCACCTAATATATTAGCTGTAAAGGCTGAAGGGGATTCCAGCCATTCAACAGCCTTTCAGTGAATCCTGCAGTGAGATAAAGTCCAAATTTCAGTGCCAGGAGGAAATGAGCGGGGGATGCGGAGGTCCTAGGGAGACAGGGGGGCACTCCTCCTGGGATGCCATGCTCCTAGGGAGACTGAAGCAGCCCTCCACATGTATGTGGGAGAGGGAGGGGAAGATGAGCAGGAGAAACAGCTCCAAAAACCTCCCTCCCTTCTTGTCACTGGGCCAGAGCTGCTTCTGTTGGGCCTGTGGCTTCTCCATTCCTGTCCCTCCCACCCTGGACACTATAATTCAGCTAAGCTTTACCAAAAACCCACTAGAGGCTGGACGCACATCTTAGCCCACGTCCACTTAGTAGATCTGTATGCTTTGTATACGGCATGAATGTCAAAGTAAATCAGGAGGCTCTGCCACTCAGAGTTAACCACCTGCAGAGGAGGTTCCCATACAACCATGCAGAACACACTGAGGACAGCACTAAGCTGCAGAGAAACAAATGTGGAGAAAGCCCAGGAGGGGCTGGAGGAGTCCCAAGACCTCACAGAAGAGGCCATGATGCGGTTTTTCTCAGGCAGAGAGGGCAGTGAGGCATTCTGGAGGGGCGGGTGTTTTCCACAGCACCACCAGGCTGAAGACCAACAGGAGCCAGGAGGCCTCCACCCCACGTCACAGGGGTTGGGACAAAAGCCATGTCATGTGGCAGCACAGTTTAGTGGCCAAGGGCTCAAAATACAGACCACCTGGGTCTGAATCCTGGCTCTGCCAGCGCTTAGCTGTATGACCTTGGGCAAATCACGTCACCTCTCTGTGCTTTGGTTTCTTCACCTAAAAAGTAAGTATAGTCATGGTACCCACTTCAGAGTGTTGCTCTGAGGATTAAACAAGTTAGCCATGTAGTGTGCTTAGGATAACAGTGTCTGACACAGTATGCATTCAACAGATACCAGCTATAACAATAACAAATGAAAATCATCATTATTGTTTTTACTATTGTTATCCTGTAAAAACTAAATTCAAATTAAGGCAAGGAGGAGGAGGAAGGAGGGGAGTGTTTTTAGGAAAATATGAACGCAATGCAACGGGGATTCCAGAGAATACAACAGAACATCAAGCAAGTCATTAACCTCTCTGAACCTCAGGCTCTTTTTCTGGTAAATCCATCCTAGAACAAAATTCAGTAAAAATGTATAGTGTGCCTGCCTGTGATGCACCAGGCACAGCTAGGGATAACACACATTTTACTCAGCTATTGCGTTCCATTTTGTGAGCCAGCCACACCCAGCTGACTCTGTCTTCTCTTGGGCTGTGGGATTTTACACTGCACTGTCGGTAGATATGGTCCTGTCCTTCCCAGGCAACAGGATAAGTGTGATGTGCCGCAGGCCAGTGCTGTGCCACCTCCCTCCCATAGGGCGTGGAGTTTGAGTGGCAGCAAAGCTTTCAAAGGGAGCACTTCATTTCCCCTGCACCTTCCACAAGGAATTCCATTTGAAAAAGACTGGTAGCTTTAGCTTAGAAGGTTTCCTGGGAGTAGGACATAAAGACAAAAAACTGATCCCACGTGTCCTTCGAAACAAACAGCTGAAGGTAACTACTCTTATTTTGTCACTGCTTTTTGGATGCAACATCAAAGGGAAAGCTACCAGTCTCAGATACGAATTCTTGCTCTTTCTCTATTCACCACTGCATTTTTGGCTTTGTGTCCTGGCCACAGCACAACTTGAGATTCTGGCTTGTTCCAGAAGATCTTATGAAGGTGTGCACTTCGGTGCTGCTTTGGTGTTTAGTAAATATCTCCACTATCAGTTTCACTGACATTTAAGCTGCCAACCACCTGTGTAAGAAAGTGTATAAAAGGAATAAGTTTAAATACCTCACAGATTACAGAACTAAGAAATTCCTCTCAGTTCCACAAAGATGCAGAAAAGAATCCATCACTCTAAAATCATCAGACATAACATAATCTGGTTGTTAGTGGTGGGTAACATGTTATGGTTGGACACTGCTTCTCAAACTTGAGCAGACATCAGAGTCATGGGAAGCGTTTGTTAAAATGCACCTTTTTCCTGCTCATAGTGACATGGGAGCCTTAGGATCTGCTCAGCACATTCCTTTTCTGCTGAAGCAAGCTCAAGCCAACATTTCATCATTTGCAACCAAGACAGCCCCAACTAATAGACCTGGGTCTCGCAAATGGCCGCCTGTGGCAACTGGAGCACTGCAGGTACTCTTTTTTCTGGGCTGCGCTCAGATACCATGAGGAGGATTTACAGAAGTGTCTGCACCCTCCCTGGGCTCCCATGCCCCCAAGCCCCTGCCCTGCTTTCTTTCACTGCTCCTTCAGTTCGGGCCAATATTGAAAGTCAGGTATTTAGACACTTCTCAAAAGAAGACATTTATGCAGCCAACAAACATATGAAAAAAAGCTCATTGTCACTGGTCATTAGAGAAATGCAAATCAAAACCATAATGAGATACCATCTCACACCAGTTAGAATGGTGATCATTAAAAAGTCAGGAAACAACAGATGCTGGGGAGGCTGTAGAGAAATAGGAATGTTTTTACACTGTTGGTGCGAGTGTAAATTAGTTCAACCATTGTGGAAGGCAGTGTGACGATTCCTCAAGGATCTAGAACCAGAAATACCATTTGACCCAGCAATCTCATTACTGGGTATATACCCAAAGGAATATAAATCATTCCACTATAAAGACACATGCACACATATGTTTATTGCAGCACTATTTTCAATAGCAAAAACTTGGAACCAACCTAAACGTCCATCAATGATAGATTGCATAAAGAAAACGTGGCACATATATACCATGGAATACTATGCAGTCACAAAAAGCATGACGCTTCATCGTCTTTGCAGGGACATGGATGAAGCCGGAAGCATGCCATTGCTGCAGCAGAACTAAAACACAGAACGAGAAAACAAAACCACCCTCGTATGTTCTCACTCATAAGTGGGAGTTGAACAATGAGAACACATGCACACAGGGAGAGGAACATCACACACCCAGGTCTGTTGGTGGGTGGCGGGACAAGGAGAGGGAGAACATTAAGACAAATACCTAATGCATGTGGGGCTTAAAACCTAGATGACGGGTTGATAGATTCTGCAAACCACCATGGCACATATATATCTATGTAACAAACCTGCATGTTCTGCACATGTATCCCAGAACTAAAAGTAAAATTAAAAAAAAAATTAAAATTAAAATTTTAAGAAAGAAAGTCAGGTATTTAGTTCTACTTTGGGTGGATTTGTCTCAGGGTTCCTGTTTTGACCAGTGAAACCCTATCTATCCATTTACTATAAAGCAAATATAGTGAGATGCTAACCATAGGACCTAGGTGGTGGTCTATGGTGCCTGCTGTAGCATCCCCTGTACTACTGTAGAAATTGTCATAGTAAAATATTGGGAGGGAAAATTACTTGCTTTTTTGTTTGCCACAATTTCCTCTTTTTTACTTCTGTTCTCTGACTTTCTTTTAGTCTTTTCTTCTTCCCATACCATAGGTGGAAAGATGAAGGTCAAATCAGATGAACAGAACCAGGGCTGGAAAGGCCAGGCGGGCTACATTTCTTTCTGCTGCTCCTTCCCTCAAGCCCTCTCATTGTCCTGCACAGAATCAGGCCCGGAGAGGACAGGAATCGGGAAGGAGAGCAGAAGGCACCTAATATGCGCATGGTACCAAGTGCAGAAAAAGTTTTTCAAAATATTAATTTAAAAAATTAATAATACAATAAAAAAATTTAAAACAATACAGTATAACAACTGTGTACTGGCAGTTACTTTCCATGAGGTATCATAAATAATCTAGAGATGACTTAAAGTATACGGGAGGATGAGTGTAGGTTATATGCAAATACCCTTTATATCAGGGACTTGAGCATCCATGGATTTTGGTATCCACAGTGGGTCCTGGAACCAATCCCCCAAGGATACCAAGAAATGACTGTATTTGCTTTTCCCTGACATTTTCCCTGTGGAACAAGTTTCCAAAACATGAACCTATTGATGGGAGAAGTGGCCAGAATCTCATTCATTGTCCTTTAGAAACACTCCTACGTTTCCAGCCTTTACGAATACATACACATATATATTTTTTTTTCTTTTTTTTTTGAGACAGAGTCTCACTCTGTCACCCAGGCTGAAGTGCAGTGATGCGATCTTGGCTCACTGCAACCTCCGCCTCCTGGGTTCAAGTGATTCTCCTGTCTCAGCCTCCCAAGTAGCTGGGACTACAGGCATATGCCACCATGCCCGGCTAAGGCTAATTTTTTTGTTTGTTTTTTTAGTAGAGACGGGCTTTCACCATGTTGGTCAGGCTGGTCTTGAACTCCTGACCTCAGGTGATCCGCCCACCTCAGCCTCCCAAAGTGGCATTAGCCACCCTGCCCAGACGAGACCTTATTTTAAGCACTGCTTTTAAAAGTATTTCTGGCCGGGGGTGGTGGCTCATGCCTGTAATCCCAGCACTTTGGGAGGTCAAGGCGGGTGGATCATGAGGTCAGGAGATCGAGACCATCCTAGCTAACATGGTGAAACCCCGTCTCTACCGAAAATACAAAAAATTAGCTGGGTGTGGTGGTGGGCGCCTGTAGTCCCAGCTACTGGGGAGGGTGAGGCAGGAGAATGGCGTGAACCCGGGAGGCAGAGCTTGCAGTGAGCCAAGATCGTGCCACTGCACTCCAGCCTGGGCGACAGAGTGAGACTCTGTCTCAAAAAAAAAAAATTCCATATTCCAGCAGCTCTAATGGTCTGTTATTGTGGAATGTATGTATTCATTTAAAAATCTAAGTTTATATGTTCCTTATTGGATACAGAAAAAATAGTAATAAACATAAAAATCTAAGTTTAAAATGTGCTGTTGGGTTGAAGATAATAAAAACAAAACTAATGGAAATGATGGTTGAATCCAGATAATAGAATAATAAACAAAATTACACATAGGACGCTTTACCCACATTTACTCCTTGTGGCAAAGAAGGTGTTACCTTCATCTGAAAGACAAGGAAGCACAAGCTCAGGGCAACTACACAGCTTGCCTGCAGCTTCACAGCCGGGAAGTGGCAGAGCCAGGATTCCAACTCAGGCCAGCCCCACACCCCCAAGCTCCTCCTGTTCCATCAGACCGCCAGAAAACAGGTGTGCTCATCATTCAGTAAATACTGAGTGCCTACCAGGTAGCAGATGTTCTTCTAAGCACTAGGGACAGAAATGAGGACAACAAAGAAAGCATACAGTCCCTTCCCCAAGGAGGCTTACTTTCCAGCCATGAGAAGACAGACCCTAAACAAGCAGATGTGTGCCATGGCACCAAGAGCTGAGAAGGAAAACAAGGCAGCAGGAGGAGGAGGATGCAGGTCAAGCGCACTTCCTACAAAGGCACCAGGTGCTTTCCAGGCAGAGAGAGAAGCAAACACAAACACACTAGTGCAGGAGTGCGCCTGGCAATCCGAGGGATAGCTGTCACCAGACACCAGCAGACTGTGTGGCTGGAGCTCCAGGAGCCAGGGCACAGAGGAGCGAGACCACATCTGAGAGGGAGGGGACGTTGGCCATTTCAAGGACTTTGCTTTTCACTCTGAGTGAATGGGGAGAGTCACTAGAGGGTTGAAGCAGAGAAGTGACATGACTCAGGTGTTCCAAGGACCGGGACCAGGGCACAGAAGGGTGGGGGCATGACCCAACTAGTCACAAGGGAGGCGGTGGGAATTGGTTGGAGTTGACACATATTTTTAAGGTAGAAGTGATGGCCTTTCCCTGACGGACTGTGAGACATGAGAAAAAGAGGGTTTAGGTGTGATGCCACTGGCTGTGGCCTGGGCAACCGAAAAGACGGAGTTGCTGTTTACACAAATGGGAAGATTGAGGGGGAGCAGGTTAGCGGGTGGTGAGAGAGATGGAGAGGAAAGCACTGAGATTCAGTTTTGGACATGTTACATTGGAGGGAGTGTTTGGACATCCAAGGATGATGTCACAAAGGCAGTTAGAAGTGTCCCAGCTGGAGATACAAATTTGGACGTTATCCACGTAGAGTGTTAAAAGCCAAGAGAATAGACCCTGTCACCTGGAACAATGGTTCTCGATGGGGACAGTGCTGACCCTTAGGGGATGTGTTGAAAATCTGAGGGCACATTTTTGATTGTCACCATGACTGGATGTGTTACTAATATTTAACGGGTAGGAGGACGGGAAATTCAGATGTCCTAAAATGCTCATGACAATCTTACACAAAGAACTGCTCCACGACCCACACGTTTCACAGATTCTGCAGGCACTGACACAGGTGGAACACCTTTTATTATTATCTGAGCCTAAAGCCTCCCTCCATTTGACTCATAAAAACAATGTGCCCCTTGCCTAGCTCTAAGGTACCCTGAACTTTCCAAGAATACATCAAACAAAGGGAGCCGGCATGATGTTTGGTTCAGAACTTCACCAAGAGTGTCTGCTATTTCAAAACAATCCCATCACTCCTGCAGCAGCCTTCACCATAGTTGAGTCATCAACACAACTCAAATCAGTCTGCATCTCAAATCCATCTGCATTGTAGCTGTCATGCCCATGGTGCTTTAAGGATCATCGCAAGGCCTTTAGCACAGCTGTGCTCAGGCATTGCAGATGGAAATGCATGCTATTTAAAACTTCCCTTTTGAATTAGAAGATCGTAATGGTGTTTCTAAAGCATTGCATGAGGTAGGTGCTACTGTCTATGAATTCATCTCACAGCAGCTAAGGAGGCGCTAGGCGTTGCACAGTGAAGAGCCTCTCATGTAAAGAAATGAATGCAGCTAGAAAAGAGATGAGTCCAGGAATGTGTCATGGGCCTACCCAACCTTAGAGACCAAAGGGATGGAGGGAGGAGAAAACCAGAGGAGAACGCACTCCCTGATGAAGGGCGTAATCAACAGTGTCCATGCTGCTGCGGGGTCCAGCAAGACGGGCTTGAAGAACCACAACTGGATTGTGGGGGGCTGCAAAGATCATGCATGACCTCGACCCCCAACCAGGGTGGTGCTGGGGGCAAAACTGCCGGGATGTCCATGCAACCCAGGGCAGAGGACCTTAATTACTGTGTTAAACATTTTGCAGACCTCCTTTCTGGACCCCGAGGGGCCCCCACTCCCACGCGCTAGCTCCAGTCCTTTATGTCCAGGCATGCTGGTCCTCCTGCGACCCCTCCTTGGGAACCTCCTTCCCTGCCCCTAGAGGCCACTGGTTTGCCTACTGCCCTCTTCAATCCTCCCAACCCAGGGTATCCAGGCGCCCTGCCTGGCCCTGTGCATTTTGGTCCATACCCTGCTGAGTCGGGACTCAAAAGCCAAGGAAGTTGAAGACTTAGAATTCTTCATGCCGGAAGAGGCTGCAGGCAGAGGCCGTGCCCGGTCTGGGCCGTGGCCCCCTGCTCTGATGGCTGGGCTCCAGGGCTTGGCTGCACTCCGCATGTTTGTCTTCGCGGGTCTATCCTGCAAAACAGCAGAAAAGCAAAGCATGTCTCCATCACTTGAACCAGCTTCATGACATCATCACACTTGACCTCATACACCACGTCACCACGGACTATCATAGAGTAGGAGCGCCTATGATTTGGCTGGAAATGGAATATTCCTAAGATGGGTTTATAGGCTTTATACTAGGCTAATTTTTACAACTCCACAACAGCTTTTACCAAACTACTGAACCTTAGCCATATTACTGATGTCCTGACATCACTTTTCAGCAGAATGACCTGACACAGCATTCCACCAAATACCCATACACTATGTGTCTGTATCTCACACCCAGATAAAACAGGTCAGAGTCAACACATAAAAAGCCCATAAGCTTTGTGGCTTTAGGGTTGACAAAGGAACAATTTACTTTTTTTTTTTTTTTTTTTTTTTTTTTTTTTTTTTTTTTTTTTTTTTTTGAGACGGGTCTGGCTCTGTCGCCCAGTGCCGGAGTGCCAGTGGCCGGATCTGCAGCTCACTGGCAATCTCCGCCTCCCAGAGTTTACACCATTCTCCTGCTCAGACCTAACCGGAACGTAGCTGGACTATAGGCCCTGACCGTCGCCCGTCTAGTTTTTTTGTATTTTTTAGTAAGAGACGGGGTTTCACTGTGTTAGCCCAGGATGTCTCGATCTCCCTACTTGTATCCGCTACTCGGCCTCCCAAAGTGCTGGGGATTACAGGCTTGAGCCACCGCGCCCGGCCTACTTATTTTTAAAATAAACATAAATGAATTACTTGAAAGAATACACAGAAGCACAAAATGACTTTTTTCTTCTTTTGGATAAAAATGAGTCTCATATAAAAATTAATGAAGCACATTTTAATTGGTCAGACCCAACAATGTAGGGGAGAGTGACTGCCCTAACTACAACATTTTATGAAAGGAAAATTGTTCAAACCAGCAACATGCAGCTGAAGACATCAGGGGAAAATCCACACAGAGATGTGGAAGACGGCCCGAGACTGGCCAGCAGGGACCAGCGCTGTGATTCCTCAGCAAGGAGAGGCCTGGCCCATCCCTCACCCTCTAAAAGAGGCTCTGCTTCTTCTGTCAATAACATAACAGGACTGGATTAAACACCCTCTCGGCTCTCTTCCAGCCCCAACCCTGACTCCGCCTGTCCCCATGGACTCAGGGTGTGACACAGGGCACCAAAGAACATCAGAAATGCACTTTACAAAACACCCACAAGTGACAACCACTTCCAATGGCCACTCTCACAGGGCACAGGGTAGGAGGCGGGGTCTCATTAACTGCCCCCAGGGGATGGCGGCCAGTGCTAGCATCCCTGGCTGCCTCTCCCCTCACGACCCGTTAGCCAGCCACCAGAAGAACCACAGGCAGCATCCTGCTCGGCCTGCGACATCGTTTCTCCTGACAATGTCTCTCTGCGAGGCCATCTAGTTCCCAACCCTATTGAAACAGTGACCAGCTGGTGGCGTGTGTCCAGGCATGCACCTGACAGAGCTCACACTGCAGCGCTGATGGCAGCAGCTCTGTGAATGCTGCTACCAGTGGAAACACTACTTTAAAGGCGGTGTAATTTGTTTTCCATAGTGTTTCCAAGGAAAACTATTAATGATTCAGTTACATAATTAGTTCAGAACCTTATGAGTCTCAGCTTTGTTCCAAGTATCATGATTTTTAAAAATTCTGGATTACAAAAAGCAACTTAATTCTTGTGTATTTTACAGATGTTCGGCACCAGTTATTTTTCTTCTTCAACCCAAGATTTTCATTGCTGGTTTCCACAGCAACAATGAAAGAATGCCTAGGTTGAGGCCTGTACAGTAACCAATTTCATGAGGACCCCCCCTCCCAAAATAAAATGAATGAACAGAGCCGGAGTGATTCCTGAAGAGAATTACTGATGAATTTTACCAATTACTGCAGAATCAACCAGCAACCTGTCTGTCTGACTCATGGAGATGACTTAATAAAATATTTGTTTAATCAAGGCACCCTTTGTTATGATTAGAATGACTTAGAAATGACTATTACAGGCCAGGCACAGTGGCTCATGCCTGTAATTCCAATATTTGGGGAGGCCAAAGGGAGAGGATCACTTGAGTCCAGGAGTTTGAGATCAGCCTGGGCAACACAGCAAGACTCTGTCTCTACAAAAAATACAAAAATTAGCCAGGCATCATGGTGCACACCTGTAGTCCCAGCTACTTGGGAGGCTGAGCTGGGAAGATGGCATGAGTCCAGGAGGTCGAGGCTGCAGTGAGTTGTGATCATGCCCCTTCACTCTAGCCTAGGTGACAGAGTGAAACCCTCTCTCTAAATAAAAAAATAAATAAAGGACTGGACATTACAGGGCTTACTTTATGAAAACATAGGATGATTTTGCAATCTGACTACATTTTCCAAAATCTGCCCAGGTTACCCTTGAAATGAAATGCCTTTTATTTACTGCCCACCTCCACCACAAAAGAGAAAAATATAGAGATGAAAAGCAGCAGGAAGAGGGTAGATGTTTTCCCTGTCAACCTTTTCCCCAACATTTCAGGAGTCTAAGTTCTTGGTTAAAGAAAAGAAGGAAAAGCCATCTCAGCCAAAATTCAAGTATTTAAACTTCTCTCTCAATCTCTGGCAACAAATGTGTCGATCCTGTGTGGACGGTGCCCCTGACGAACATGCAGCCGCCTTTCCAGGGTTGGCGGGTGGCCCGCTCTGAGGCAGCGCTCTCCAGGCCCGTGTTTGTTGCATCAGGCCTCTTTCCCCATTCTCTTGGACCCTCTGAATTCAACCCACCTATTCCCATATGACTGTACCCAGAAAATGCTCCTCATCCGTCCCCCTCCTGCTGCCCACACTCCCTTTTCCTGAGCATCTTCGGCTTCACTCCCATCATTGTTTTCCTGGGCCAGGCCTTCCATTTTGTACCCACCCATCAGCCATACACTTCTCCTCAAATCTCATCTTCTTCTCAAATTTAAAATATATAATATAGGCTGGGAGTGGCTCATGCCTGTAATCCTAGCACTTTAGGAAGCCAAGGTGGGTGGATTGCCTGTGTTCAGGAGTTCGAGACCAGCCTAGGCAACATGGGGAGACCCCGTTTCACTAAAAACACAAAAAATTAGGTGAATGTGGTGGTGCACAACTGTAGTCCCAGCTACTCGGGGAGCGGAGACATGAGAATCGCTTGAACCCAGGAGGCAGAGGTTGTAGTGAACCAAGATTGAGCCACTGTACTCCAGCCTGGGTGACAGAGGGAGACTCCATCTCGAAAGAAAAGAAAAGAAAAGAAAAGAAAAGAAAAGAAAAGAAAAGAAAAGAAAAGAAAAGAGAAAAGAAAAGGAAAGAAAAAGAAAGAAGGAAGGAAGGAAGGAAGGAAGGAAGGAAGGAAGGAAGGAAGGAAGGGGAGAGAAAGAAAAAAATGCACAATATGCTGCCCTCCGTCCACTTGCAGGAAGGACTCCTACCAGAAGGGGAGCAGGTGCACCCCTAGGCCCACTCCTAGTTTCTTCAGGCTTCCTCCCAATCCACTTCCCACCACTTCTACTACCCTCCTATCATCCCAGCCCCTTGGCCTGGCTCTCTGACCTAGAAAGTCAGTTCATTTACATAAATGCTGTCATGAGCTGAAAGCAGCTACCCTATTTCACTCTGAGCCTGGCAAGGCACTGCTAAATGCTCTATGTGAATGGCTCAGTAACCCTATGAGGTAAGGGTCACCTCCTGCTATGATCTGAATGTTCTCCCAGAATGTACATGTTGGAACCTAATCCCCACTGTGGTATTAGGAGGTAGGGCATCTAGGAGGCACAGCCCTCATCAATGCAATTAGTGCCTGAGGGAGCCTGTTTGCCCCTTCCACCAAGTAAGTGCCCTGCAAGAGAACTCCATCTATGAACCAGACAGCATGCCCTTGCCAGACACCAAATCGAGTGGCACCTTGATCTTGGACGACGTAGCCTCCAGAACTGTAAGCAATAAATTTCTGTTGTTTATAAGCCACCCAGTTTATGGTATTTTTCTTATAGCAGCCTGAACAGACTAAGACATCTCCATTTCACAGGTGGGGAAACTTCATTTCCCCAAGACAGGTTAAGCAACTTGCCCAAATCTCAGAGTTTATCATGGAGCCAAGATTCAAACCCAATTTAAATTGGTTCCAAAACCTACACGCCTAAACACCAGGGACGGATGGCCTCTCTGAATAATCTTTGCTCCCCGGAGAGCACCAAGGCTGTAGATCAAATGCATCTGGTCCAAATTCAGCTCCACTGTTAACATTGTGAACTCAGCCATGCTTTTTGAACACAATTCTCTACATCTTCACCCAGTAAGATGGAGTTATCAGTGCCAACTTCGTAAAACTGTAAAGACAAAAGGAGAACAGGTCCATCGGGTGCCAGGCACAAAGAAGGCTGTCGACAACTATGAGCCGCCCTCCCGACAAAAACTGTTGATGGTGTTCAACAGAGCGCTGCTCTGCCTTCTGACTCAGCAGCACACAGTGATGGGTCAGTTAAATGTGTGTTCAGGGCAGGAGGCAGACAGACATACCAGATCCAAGGAACACGCTCTTCTACACAGAGAAGACTATTTTCATTTGGAAATGTCAAAGAGAGAAAGAAGCGAGGGAAACGCACCTGCAGGGAAGACACTTCACAGCAATTAAAATTGCCCAGGGTTTAACAAATCCTGGCTGCTGAAAGATAAACACAGGTGGGAATGCCAGCTGAGTAATAGTTTTCTTATGGATGTGAATTAGTCATACAAAATAAACAGGCTCCGGCCAAGTACAAGACAGTGAAAAAAAGGTTTCTATTATTAATCTCATGATGTCCTAAAATCCTCACTAACACCACAAAGGATCACATCAACCAAGGAATTACAGTTCAATCTAGGACCCCACTCCATTGGTGGCGTGGGGGATGTCGTTCCAGGGGTGTTTTCTTTAAATTTTTCAAACATTTTGTTTTCTTACCAAGTTTCTCTCCTCTCTAGAATAGTGTAAGACTTAAACTGCAACTCATAGATTTCACAGTGTAAGGTAGAAGAGAAAGGAGGGAGGGAGAAAAGGAGAGGAGATGGAACCACTATTTAAGGAATATAATTAGGTGCTGGGCACCAGGGAAAGTCAGAGTCCACACATGTCTCCTGCTCCCTGAAAACATGCTGTTCTGCCACCAAATCGCTGCCTTCAGAGCCTGCATTGGAGGGGTTATCTCGGGCCTCAGCTTCATTATCCTTTTAAGGCAAGAAATAGAAAGGCGATTAGGAAACCATTCTGGATGATCAGAAAATAATGACGAGTCTCCGGGAGTGGGAGAGGGCATTCCGGGCTCGGCTACAAGCACAATAAGCACTGGGAAGCGGAAGGCCAAAGCATTCAAGTCTGAGAACCAACAAAATAAGAATGTGCACATAGCTCAATTGCCAGGGGACTCAGCAGGAAATAGAACGTAAGCGAACCACACATTGAAAATACTGAGCTGGAGCTTTTTGGAACATGGGTCGAATTTGCTCCTGAACTCTTCTGCAGTAGTAGTTCTAAGCCCAAGGGGCACATGGCAATGTGCAGAGGCATTTATGGTGTGATAACTTGGGGTGCTACCGGCAGATCCCAGAGAGGCTACTAGACATCTGTAACCCAAAGGGGAGCCCCACAAGGAAGCATCTGGCCTACAATGTCAGCAGTGCCACGGCGGAGAGACTTCCAGAGGAAGAATGAGAGCCCTCGGACGCTGGCTCCTAGACCAACCGGCACGTGACGTATCTGGTTAGCTTCCCACCTAACATGGAAACATTAACACTGAAAATCTGGTTGGGGTGCAGCTGACAGAATCCCAGACTTCAGCAAATGGCCACAGGAAATGCTTCAAAGCTGATTATTTCCCACGGTCTTGAAATGAAAAATCCCAATAGCCTCAGATTCCTTCTCGGTAAATAAGGAAAAGAATAGATCTCCATACAGCAGCAGAAGAAAAATTCCAGATTAAAATTCACTGATCCCATCAGCAGAAGTCACTAGAAAAAAAAAGAAGAAGTGATAAAAACAAAAAAGAAATGGAAAAGAACATTTGTACATCACTAACCACACCACCTCAAACCTGAAAACAATCTTCAATAGGGGAATAAGAAACTATGGACGGCTGCCAGAAGGTGGAGACCCACAAGGAATAGGGTGTAATCTGGAATAAGAAACAGAGGCCGGGGCAGGTCCCAAATATGAAATGCAGACCCAAGAGAGAGGCTATAATCAGGCAGCTATATTGAGACCAAGAGCTCAGAATCACTGGTCTGGGACATCCTTCTGTCTCCAAAGCTGCCTCAAGCAACCAGCGTCCCAAAGAGCAAAATGACCACTAATAAGTAGTTATTCCCTTACCTATAACATAGCTTCACATCAAAGGATTAAAGTGAAGGAGCCAAGGCAGTAGGAAAAGGAGATGTACATAAAATGCTTTAAGAGCGCTTTTTTTTTTTAGGTATAGTGTACAATAGTCTATTGAGAAGTAAACAGAATAAAAACGACAGTATAGGAGGGAACCAGAGACTTTCATATCTATCTGGGCTGCAGCATCTTGAGCCATATTTATCAAGTACTGGCTCCGGGCCTTTGCACATGCAACTGCCTGTGCCTGGGATGCCAGCTGGGAAGCTGAGATGAGCTGAGAAAGGAAGTGTTTACAAGGGTGTGGGCAGGGCTTACAATGAAAGGGAGAAGCAAAAGGGTAAGTGTAGCACCCCAGAGCTAGGAAACCTCACACACATCCTCTCCCTCCCTCCAACCTGACCGCCAGTGCTGCCCACAGGCTCAGGGAAGGCATGGGACCTAAGTACAGTGTCTACGGTCGCCTGCCCTGGCGCACAGCTGGAGGAAGAAGACAGAGAGGTGGAGTGGCAAACAGGAGGCCCAGGATGCCCGGCCAGCTCCCATGGCCCAGCTAGCTTCAACACCACCTTCCAAAGTGTGCTCAAGTCTCTCCCCTCCAGAAAATCTTCCCCCAGTCTGATAGAGTCTCATAAGTGTGCCTCTCCTTGTTGGTAAGCCCTTCCCAGGGGCAGCCTCCTGGCATCTGCCTATGTACAGCCAGCCTCAGCCTGGGGCACAGAACAAACCCTGAATAACTAGCTTCAGCCCTGACTTCCCTATTTCTGTCATCGGCACAGCCTTTCCCTTACTCTTCTAGACTCAAAACCTCAGAGTCATCTTGGACTCCTCTCTAGGGCTCCCATTTCTCAAATTCACGGCTGTCCAGGCCAGCAGATCAGAGGCCTGCAACGTTTCCTGTAGGAGCCCTGTCTTTTTCTCCAGCACAGATTGGCATTAAGTCCCTCCTGGGCTCATCCGTTCCACATATTCAAGACAGATTTCTGAAAATTCAGCTGGTGTCAGTCATTTCCTGCTCAAAATCCTGCATTTTATCTTCTTTACTCATTTGTTTTTTTAGAGATGGGGTCTTACTCCATTGCCCAAGCTGGAGTGCTGTGGCATGATCACAATTCACTACAGCCTCAACCTCCTGGGCCTAAGAGATCCTCCTGCCTCAGCCTCCCAAGTAGCTGGGACAACAGACATGTTACTATGCCTGGCTAACTTTTTTTTTTTTTTGTACAGGCGAAATCTCACCTTGTTGCCTAGGCTGGTCTCAAACTCATGGACTCAAGTGATCCTCCCATCTCAGCCTCCCAAAGTGCTGGGATTACTGGCATGAGCCACTGCACTCAGCCCATTTTACTGTATTTTTAAGCTAACATTTAGCAACACCAACTAACAGCCCGGCACCATGTTTAGCATTTTCCTACATCTTCTTCATGTTTCTGACTACCCCATCAGGTAGCTGCTGTCATCCCCATTTTACAGTTCAGCAACAAGGAAATGTCAAGGAGTTTGCTAACTCCCCCAACGGGGCCCTCAGCAATGTCACTTCAGGCTGTGTGCCTAACCCTGGCCTACTGCTCCCCTTACACACCATCTTAGTCCATTTGGGTTCATACAACAAAAAACTGTAGACTGGGTAATTTATAAACAAGGCGAACTCATTGCTTACAGTTCTGGAGGCTGGGAAGTCCAAGACAAGGCACCAACAGATTCAGTGTCTGGTGAGGGCTCACTCTGCTGCACAGATGGTGCCTTCTTGCTGTGCCTCACATGGCAGAAGGGGCAAGGGAGCTCCTCAAGCCTCTTTTGCACAAGCACAATCCCATTCATGAGGGTGGAGCCCTCATGGCCGCCTTCCCAAAGGCCCCGCCTCTTAATCCTATCACATGGGGTTTTAAGTTCCAATAGATAAATTTTGGGGGGTACATCAACATTCAGACAATAGCATCCACCAAATTAAATGACGGCTTGCCTGAGCTTGGCTGAGCCACGCTGACCCCTTACTCCGCAGCGTAGCCAAAGAGGACTCTTCTCTGCACTTCCGATGAAACTTGCAGTTCTCATCCTGGGATATTCACCGATCTGAGGGCCTCCCTGTATGAATGTTTTATCCCCTCCTTTTAGGCTTATGCCAATCAAGACTTTCTTGCAAAATCTTTCTGATACTCCCACCTCTAAACCTCCAGAAAATTGTCTCTCTTCCGGAACTCCTAGGTCCGTGACCACTGCCAACTGCCTCTCACCCAGGTGCTGTAGCCTCCCCTCACTGGCTCTTGGCCTCTGCTCCTGACCACCGGTTAATGCCCATTCAGCAGCCACAGGAGTCTTTTCAAAGCACAAATCATGAACTTAGGAACCTGATAATTTAAAGTATCAAGTCTGAGTACCTTATCTTTTATCCAACCTTTTCTGCTTATTTGTTCCTAACTTAGGGGCCCCTAAGCCAAGTGGGGATATGGGCACAGCCCTGTGATGTCAGGGGCACAGCTTCCCAGGCAACAGGCAGGCCAGTTCTGTTTCATTCTGTTCTATTTCCTCTAGAAACAATGCAAGAACTGCAGGGCATGCTGCCCCACCCACCCAGCAAAACCCCGTGTGCTCCACGGTGCCTCCGTGCATTTGAACGATGAGGACCTGGGAGGGAGGGGACAAACCCTCTTGCCCAGCACTGCTGAGCACAGATGCAAAAAAAGGACCCTCCGTAGCAAGAGCCTCCACCCACGGGTGGAGAGGTCTGGTCCATCACCACGTCCACTGCCCCTCCCTCAGCTCACTATACTTTAGTCACTCTGGCCTTCTGACCAGAGGAAGATAAAAGCAAGGAGGAGCCGGGCAAACTCAGAGCCTGCAAACTCAGGAGAGGCAGGCTACAAATGCCACATGCCCCTGGTGACACACACTGGCTGTATGGGACCCAACAAGAGAAGCCAGAGGGTGATCTCATAAATCCCCCAGTGGCTTAATTCGATGCACAGAAGCCTTAAGTCGTGAGACGCAGGGTCTCAACTGGACCCAACCACACTGAGTGTTGTGGCCTCGGCATGTGACGAGGTTGGCTGAGGAGGGTCCCTGGCAGTCTGTCTGTCCGTCTGTCTGTCTGTGGAAGTGAAGGGTCTCCTGGGATAACACTCGGCATGGGGGGAGAGAGAGGAGGTGGGAACAGGGCCATCAAGGCAACATGGAAAGAGCTACTTCCCCAAGAAATTGGGAGGTCTCCACCTTACTCATCATGGCCTCCTGGGGCGTGCTGAAGATTTGGCACTATGGCACCTCACAGCCACAGGGCAACGTGGCAGCAGTGGTGCCCAGGGTGGCGGAGGCAGCAGTGGGACTGCAGGCAGCAGAGGCCTTCAGTGCCATGGTCATGATGGCAGCAGCCATCCCAGAAAGTGCCTGGCCAGGTAGAGAAGGGAGAGGTGGCACATTAGCTTAGGCGTATTCATTTGCTTTGCTCCTGGGGACATCAGGAAGAAAGGAAAGGAACACAGCATTTCGCTGGAGCATCTCTAGTCGCAGAGGATGCAGGAACAAAATCTGGATCATCTCTGCATGGCCCTAACTCACGCTTGCATCCTGCCGTGGATACCCAGAGTCACGGTGGATATCCCCTCCGCTGAACAGGGAAGAACAGGGAACGTCTGTCTCCTCGCACACCCAGTGAGAGTCAGCCATTGTTCAGAGCACCGTGAGTTCTGGATTTCCTTATTGTTGCCAGATAAAGTTAAATCACTGAATGCAGCTGATTTCTTTTTTGTTCTCGCATTCCTGAGATTTTCTTTTCTAACCCACAGGCTTTAGCTATATTCCTGCAGTGCCAGCTGGCTAATGAAAGCAACTGCTGTGCTTTGCAGGGTTAATTTATTCAGTGCCTGGAATATGCCCTACCCTTCGTCAGCATCAGTCGCTTCTAGCATTGTGTTTTAAATATACACAGGAACCACAAATATGAGGGATAATTTTGCAGGCTGCTCCTGGGATTACCTTGTCATTACACGTTCCTTGCACAGGAGTAAGTCTACAAGGAACAGCAAGTACAGCAACTGCTATGTGATCTGTTTCCAGAGTGGGGGACAGAAACGGTTACATAACAGCACTTCCACTGCCCCCTGTGGATGGGCCCTTTATGACACAGACACATCTGACTTTCAAAATGAAGCGAGACCGTTACCCCCGACCCTCAAAGAGCACAGCCTGAGCCATGCCATGAAGCCACCTCCACCTCCTCTTTGTTTCAGTATAAGGCACACGGAGTGCTCAGGCCCCTGCTCCCTTCTGCCCACTCCTGCCAGCCGTCTTGTACTTTGAGCCCAGGCACACCAAATGACCAGCAGTTGCAGGGATGCTGAGTTCTATCATCCAGCCTCCAGGCCTGCCCAAGGCCACTCCGAGCCCAGAACAGGCTTCCCAGCTCGGACTCCTGCCTTCCACTTACCCTCTACTGTCTGGTAAACCTCAGTTCACAGCCCCTTGTCTGGGGCACAGACATGCTTCCACACCACAATGTGTCCACAGCACCCTGGATCCAGGCTTACCAGCAGGCCTTACACGAGACGAACACTGCTTCCCTGTGTGACTCCCACCCCCACCTCCCTTGCCCAGACGGTCCCTGAGTGAAGGGCTCTGTCTCATTCCTCTGTGGTTCCACACCTGTGGGCCCAGTGTCTGGTCCACATTAAAGATAGATCATTGACCTAAAAGTGAAACCTGAAACTAGAAAACTTCTAGAAGAAAACAGGAGAAAACTGCTGTGACCTTGAGTAAGGCAAAGATTTCTTAGTTACAACACCAAAAATATGAGCAATAAAATAAGACAAAAAACAGAAAACCACCTGATTAATGGGATATTGTCAAAATTTAAAACGTACGGTCTTCAAAAGACATTGTCAACAAAATGAAAAGACAAGCCATCGACTGGAAGGGAAATATCTGCAAAACACAAAACTGATAAAGGACTTGAATCTTGAATTATTAAATAATAATCATTTTTGTTATTATTTGTTACTTTTATTTATTATTTATTTATTGGGACGGAGTCTTCCTCTTGTCACCCAGGATGGAGTGCAATGGCAGTGGCGCGGTCTCGGCTCACTGCAACCTCAGCCTCCCGGGTTCAAGCAATTCTCCTGCCTCAGCCTCCCGAGTAGCTGGGATTACAGGTGTGCGCCACCACGCCTGGCTAATTTCTTATTTTTAGTAGAGACAGGGTTTCACCATGTTGGTCAGGCTGGTCTCACACTCCTGACCTCAGGTGATCCGCCCGCCTCGGCCCCCCAAAGTGCTGAGATTACAGACATGAGCCATCATGCCCTGCCTATTTGTTATTTTTGTTAAAAATAACAAAATGATGTCCATATTAATAACAAAGAATAATAACAAAAGCATAAGGGTGGCCGGGCGCGGTGGCTCAAGCCTGTAATCCCAGCACTTTGGGAGGCC
>NW_016812144.1:425257-430652 GCF_001698545.2 Rhinopithecus bieti | reverse complement strand
ATGCCCTGCCTATTTGTTATTTTTGTTAAAAATAACAAAATGATGTCCATATTAATAACAAAGAATAATAACAAAAAGCATAAGGGTGGCCGGGCGCGGTGGCTCAAGCCTGTAATCCCAGCACTTTGGGAGGCCGAGACGGGTGGATCATGAGGTCAGGAGATTGAGACCATCCTGGCTAACACGGTGAAACCCTGTCTCTACTAAAAAAAAAAAAAATACAAAAAACTAGCCGGGCGAGGTGGTGGGCGCCTGTAGTCCCAGCTACTCGGGAGGCTGAGGCAGGAGAATGGCGTAAACCCGGGAGGCGGAGCTTGCAGTGAGCTGAGATCCAGCCACTGCACTCCAGTCTGGGTGACAGAGCGAGACTCTGTCTCAAAAAAAAAAAAAAAAAAAAAAAAAAGCATAAGGTAATAAAAAATGACCAAAGATTTAAATAAAAACTTCACCAGAGAAGATATTTGGATGGCAAATAAACACATAAAAAATGCTTGACATCATTAGTCATTAAGAAAATGCAAATGAAGCCATAGGAGCTATCACTACATACCTACTAGAATGGCTAAAAATTTAAAAACAAAACAAAACAATATCAAGTGCTGGCAAAGATATGGAGCAACTGGAACTCTAATACATTGCCGGTGGAAATGCAAAATGGTACAGCCACTTTGCAGTCGAAGTTTCTTAAAAATTAAACATATACAGCCCACTAATCCCACTCTTCAGTATTTATCCAAGAGAAATAAAAATTTGTGTTCACACAAACATCTGTAACACTAATGTTCTTGGCAGCTGAATTCTTAACAGCAAAAGCCAAGCAACCTAACTCTCCCTCAACAGTGAGTGGATAAACTGATGCATCCCCACATTAGATTAGTACTCAGCAATAGAATGAACTCAGCAATAAAAGTGAATGAATAGCACACACACAAAAAGGATGTATTTCAAATGCACTATGCTAAGTGAAAAAAGCCTAAACTCAAAAGCCTACTTACTATCTACACAAATCTTATCCATCCTTAAGTCCCAGGCCAAATGTTACTTCTCCCTTGTAGTCTTACCTGCCATCTCCCCACACTTACAAAAAGATGAACGTGATTTGGTGTTGCTCTAAATTCCAAACATTTTGTCTATGTCCTCTCTTGTATGACTGTATATGCCAGTTATCATGTCTCTCCAACTAACTGGAAGCGCCAACTCTGATTCGCCTTTGCATTTAAAAGCAAAGGCAGATCAGTGGCCTCACCCGCAGCTGGCCGGCATTCAGACCCCTTCTGCTGTGCCTGCTGCCTAGCATCTGGATCAATGCCTTGCATATGGGAAGTGTTCAGAAATCTTCTGTTTGATGAATTAACAAAAAATTAAATGTCCCAGGTGACCTGTGTCAGATATAGTTGGTGTGGTCAGCACTCAGAAAGAATATTACAGCCCAGGAGTTTGGACTAGATGGTCTCTTAGTACTATTTTAGATGAATGAATGAATGAATGAACGAATGAACACCAAAGGAGAGAGCAACCAGTGCTAGAAAGAAGCCCACTAACAGGCTACGGTGTGTGAGCACAGCGGGTGCTAGAGAGGAAAGTGGTATCTGAGTGAGACCCTACTCATGGGCTGAACTGTGTCCCTTCCCGCCACCCCCTTCCTATGTTGAAGCCCTAACCCCTAATGTCTCGGAATGTAACTGTATTTGGAGAGAGGGTCTTTAAAGTGGTAATTAAGGTCATATGGGCGGGCCCTAATCCAATATTACTGGTGTCCATTTAAGAAAAGATTAGGACACAGGCACACACAGAGGGATAACCGTGAGAAGATACAAGGTGAAAATATATATATATATGGGGGGGGGGGGGGGTCTTGCTCTGTTGCCGAGGCTGGAGAGCAGAGGCATGATCATAGCTCACTGAAGCCTCAAACTCAACACTCAAGCGATCCTCCCACCTCAGCCTCTTGAGTAGCTGGGACAACGTGCACACCACCACGCCTGGTTAATTTTTTTCTTTTTTTAGAAATGGGGTCTCACTGTGTTGCCCAGGTTGGTCTCAAACTCCTGGGTGGAAGCAATTCTCCTGCCTCAGCCTCCCAAAATAACACTTTGACCTTGACTCCAATGTCTGCTTCCAGTACTGTGAGAAAATTAATGTCTGTTGTTGAAGATCTACAGTCTGTGATACTTTGTTGTGAGTGATCAAGCACACTAACACAACTCTGAAGGATGGCTAGAAGGTTGACATGTGAAAACTGGAGAAGAGGGCATTCCAGGTGAGAAGAGGAGCACCCCCAAAAGCAGGCAAGGAGCAGTGCTGTTTGGCCACAGAGAGCGAGCACGATGGAAGTTATGCAGAATGGCGCTGGAAAACAGGGTGGCAGCGGATGGCAGAGGCCCAGAACGGGAGGTTGAAGAGCTGAGACTTTGAGGGTGCCTTTTGCTTGTGTGACTGGTGGCAACTCAATATCATCTGTGATAGAAGGAGGCAGCAGGCACAGCAGGAGGAGTCTGAATGGCTAGCCGGCTGCAGGTGGGGCCACCGCGGCCTAAACTGGCACACATGGGCCCCAGGGGCTCCTGGGGTGGCTTTGGGGGCAGCAAAGGTTTGTTGATTGAAAAGTTATGTGTGTGTTATAATGTGGGAAACTCAGGGCCACAGCATGGCTCACCCGTGAAAAGTTAGAGCACGGATCAGAGCAACAAACACATCACGGGATCCTGACGCCCAGAACGCTGCACCCGTGGGCTCTACATTCCAGACAGATCCCAGTCCACCCCAATCTTCCAGATGCCACCACCCCTCTAATTCACCTCCATCCTCTCCTCAGCCCTCTCCCTCCACCTGGCTAATCTTTCCACACTAACCACAGTGATCCTTTAGAAATGTAGGTCAGATCCCATCACTCCTCTGCTCAGAGCCCTCCAGTGGGTCCCTGTGTCCCGTGGAATAAAACCCAGGCTTCCTACCATGGTTCACACACACACTCGGCATCCCCACTCCCCAGGCCCTCTTCTCCCCTTCATTCCCAGTGCCCTGCTGCACTGGGAAAGAAAAACCAGGCTCAAAAGGAGTCATGGGAATTCACTCGTTTACACAAACAGCTGGGGACTGTCTCATTCATTTGTTAGCTGGAGAATTATTCTGGAAGCACATCCTGTACATGGGGACTGCAGTAGACACCAGGACACAGGATGGGCAAAACCAAACACCACACCTCCCCACCTGGGGCTCACCATCCAGTGTAGGGAACTACCAAATGGCCTTGAAAATACCAGGTATCAACAGGGAAAACTCTACTAAGAAAAGGCACTGTGTGACTTTTTAGAGCTTACCCAAGGCGTGCAAGACCCAGTGGGGAGGAAAAGACCCTTTGGTGACCCTTCCAGGATAATAAGCATGAACTGGATGACAAGAGGGACAGAAACCCACAGGCACAGGGAACAGCAAAGCAAGTATGGGGCGGGGCTTTCAAGTTCCTGCAGCTACAGGGGTGAGGCTGGTGAGCAGGACCACCCCCACCTGCACTGATCGCATCATGTGGGCCCAGCCCTCCTCAGGATGGCCAAGGAGATGCCCAAATCTCTCAGCATCCCAAGCCAGTTCACAAAAGCCGCTGTACCGCTTCTTGTCCTGGGGCTCCTCCCATGCAGCAAAGGTTCGCAGGCAGCACAGGAGAAGCCAGGAGGACTTCCTTTCCCTATGTTCAGACCTCATCGGTGAGACCCAGAGAGGCTCTCAAGCTCCCAGACTCAAGACAACCCAAGACCCTTCCCCGAGGATCTCATTCTTTACCTACTGCAAAACCTCCCCGAGTCTGCCTTCCCCAACAGGCAGCAAGGTAGGCCCCTTGTTGCTCCTCTGCCCCAAGCCATTTATTGTGGGCACTTGTGGCTCTTTTCGTTACAAGGAGGCCCGTTACCATAGCAACCAGGTGTGGCTCCCGCAGTCTGTCTCAGAGCGACCCTCTGATCCCCCGAGTTGTAATGTGTTGCTGGCTTATCTCATTCTTGTAATCAAACAAAATAAATACATGCTCTGCAGTCTCTCCCTCTTTCGGTGATCTCTTTCCTACAGTGTCCTCCCTGAGTTCACTGACAAGAGAGTCCCCCTCTGCCAGCTAAATATCTAATCCTAATACATTCCCTTTCTCCCACATAAATAGCATCCCTCCGTGATCAAAGCAACCCCATCCAAGCCTTCTAGACCACGTTCAGAGTTCTGCCTTCATTACTTATCATCTTCACTTGCAAATTTAGCATCATTTCATTTTCATTGTTTCTCACGGTTAAGTCCTTTCAAGATACATTAATAATGTTAAGTCAATTTTAGGAACTGTAATAAGTAATGGTAGTTGACAATGGCAACAACTGTGAAAGAGGCATGAAAGAACCAAAATCTGGGAAACAGTGGTCCCAGTGAACGGAATGAAGACATGGCGGTAGGGGTGTGGAGAAAGGGGTGGAATGGGAGAGACTGGAGTGACGCAGGCTCTCCTCAGAGGACCCTAGTTTCCTTGCGCCTCCTGACTACCCAGGGAAAGGATCCCTCCTCTGTGACTCTCCACCACAGCCCCCAACAGCAGCTTCGCAGACACCATCACAGTCAGTGATACAATTCGTCAGTATTTACTGTCCCTCCTCCCCAACCCATGCGTAGGTCCCTGGAGGCTGGCACGTTCTCTCTTGCTCACCCTTGTCTCCCAAGGGCCTAGCACACTGCCCAGCTCAGACTGGGTGCTGGATGTCTACTGGGTGGATAATGGATGAAGGGCTTATTTTGAACCTCAGATGACCGTTTTTTAAACTAGAGAGGCTCGGCACAGTGGTTCATGCCTGTAATCCCAGCACCTTGAGAGGTCAAGGTGGGAGGATCACTTGAGCCCAGGAGTTCAAGAACAGCCTGTAGAAAGCCTCTATACCTACAGATAAATAAATAAGCCAGGCATGGTGGTGCACACCTGTAGTCCCAGCTACTCAGGAGGCTGATGTGGGAAGACCTCTTGAGCACAGGAGGCTGAGACTGCAGTGAGCTATAATCTTATCACTGCACTCCAGCCTGGGTAACAGAAGAGACCCTGTCTCTAAAAATAAATACATAAATAATAAATCAAAAAACCAGAGATAAGGAACACAGGATGGAAAAGAAAATGAGGAGAACAGTGCCTCAGGAGGCGTCTACGAGCCGTGTGTGGGGACACAACTGCACAAAGCCTGAAAACAGGGACAGGAGATGGAAGAGGTCGGCACTCATCAATAAAGCAACTTTTCCTCCATGCTTCTTGGGTGGTTTCCTTTTCTAAAACATAAGTTAAGACCTTTAAAGCATCTTTAAACACTGCCACCAAATGCTTATTCTTCCCAAAATCTGTCACTCGCTTTCCCAACCTTTTTTTTTTTTTTTTTTTTTT
>NW_016812144.1:415854-425214 GCF_001698545.2 Rhinopithecus bieti | reverse complement strand
GAGTCTTGCTCTGTCACCCAGGCTGGAGTGCAGTGGCCGGATCTCAGCTCACTGCAAGCTCCACCTCCCGGGTTCATGCCATTCTACTGCCTCAGCCTCCCGAGTAGCTGGGACTACAGGCGCCCGCCACCTCGCCTGGCTAGTTTTTTGTATTTTTTAGTAGAGACGGGGTTTCACCAGGTTAGCCAGGATGGTCTCAATCTCCTGACCTCATGATCCACCTGTCTCGGCCTCCCAAAGTGCTGGGATTACAGGCTTAAGCCACCACGCCTGGCTGCTTTCCCAACCTTGAGCTTCTACAGCTAGCATCCTGCTCCCAAGATTCTTCTTGCCTGTGGGTCTGGAAAAATGTCTGTTTGTTTACTTTATACAAATATACAAATTCAGACTCATGAAATATTCAAATACAGGAGGATATCTAGCAAGAGGAAAAAGCAACCTTGCCCTAATTCTACTTCCCTCTCCAGAGGTGACACAGGAAACAACAGTTTGATATCACACATCCAGTGCTTTTATTAAATGAATTTTATGCACATACAAATAAAATATATAGCTTATATTTTTTATCATAAATATGTTTATATTGTTTATGTTTACTTAAAAACATGTACAGTGCTTTTCTAAGACAAATCAAAGGTAAGCATATTTTACCTTTTGATAGATTTTATAAACTTGCCATACAGAAAAGCTTTACTAATTTTTGTTCCCATTAGTGATGACTGCCTGTACCTATCTTCCTATGTTCTCTCTACACTGCAATATTATTCATATTTTCCATTTTTGCCAATATGTTGCATGGGAAATGACATTTCATGAATATTTGGATTTGTGTTTCTATGACTATTATTGAGGTTGAACATTGTATGTTTATTGGCCTTCTATATTCCTTCTTCTAGGAATTGCTTTTTTATAACCTTTGTCCATTTTTCTCTGGTGTGTTTTTTCTAGTTGATTGCTGGAATCATCTATTATGAGTAGTACTCTTTGTGGTATGTGTGCTGCATGTATTTCTCTCGGCCACATACCTGTCTTTCAGTGTACCAAGTTTTTAGCATATGACGACTCAAACGTGTCATTCTTTCCCTCTGTGGCTAACACAACCTTTCCTGTCTCCCAAGATTACATGAAAGGTTGTCTTAAGCCATAGAGGGAAAGAATGACATGTTTGACTCTATAAAAATACGAATGCATTTTTACGTATATATGTAATATAATCCATACTCATGTATATAAAGTCATCTCTATATGCTTCCGATACTCTCTCTACACATCTACCTACACCAAATACTTTTTCGGTGTGTGTGTTTTAATTTAGCTTTTATTTCCTCACTCCAACAACCCTATGGAATAGAAACTATTATTAATTGTATACCCATTTTACAGATAATAAGGCTGAGCCATCTGCCTCCAGTGCCCATGGGCTTAACCAGAATCCTATGTTCACTCAGTACTACTCCACACAACTCATTTTCTCTACATATCCTAAAAGCAACAGGCTAGGTGCGGTGGCTAACGCTTGTAATCCCAGCACTTTGGGAGGCTGAGACGGGTAGATCACCTGAGGTCAGGAGCCCGAGACCAGCCTGGACAACATGGCAAAACCCCATCTCTACTAAAAATACAAAACTTAGCCAGGCGTGGTGGCGGGCAACTGTAATCCCAGCTACTCAAGAGGCTGAGGCAGGAGAATCACTTGAACCCGGGAGGCAGAGGTTGTGGTGAGACAAGATTGCACCACTGTACTTCAGCCTGGGCCACATAGCAAAATTCCATCTCAAAAAAAAAAAAAAGCAACAAAAGTTATCACAGTGTGATAATGGCGTAGAAACAGATTGCTCCTGTAAATAATCAAATAATCCAGAAAAATCATATAATAGAAAAGCTGGAGGTATATAAAGAAAAACTCATAAAATATTAGAAAACATAAGGGTGGCTCATAAATGATATCGGAAAAACTGGTTAGCATTTTTTAAAGTCAGTTTAAATTTACTTTCATATCATCCGTGAAAGAAAATACTAGAAGAAAATAAATGACTTAAAAACAGAGAAATTAGATCTCTAATATAAAAGACTTACCAAAAAAAATGAACCAATTTGACTATATAAAATGTTAAATGACTGCATGTGTTTTAAAAACTCATTTTAAAAGGTAAACAACAGACTGGGGAAAATAACTGACAAAAATATGGCAAATAAATATTACCCATATAAATCGGCCCCAAAAAGCCAGCATTATGATCCCATAAAATGATCAAAAGAGAAAGTACAACTTGTAAACAAGCACGTAAAAAATGTTCAGCCTAGCTGTATTAAAAGAAATGCAAAATACCATAAAGAGGTTCTGTTTTTCTTACTCTTTTTTCCCCATGATGCTGTCGGCTGGTGGAATGGATGAAATTGAACGAATGCTCCCACACAGTGTTGATAGAAAGTAATTTAGCAACACATACCAAGCACCATTAAAATAGTTATGCCCTTTTACCCAGTAATCTCACATCTGAAACTCTACCCTACAGATACAATCCAAAAACATAAGGAAAGTTCCATGGACAAAGACAGTTACTAATCTATTACTTATAATAGCAAAAAAAAAGCAACCTAATTTTAAAAAACAGGGAAGAGTTAAATAATTTATGGACCAATCATTTAATAAAATATTTTATGCCATTAAATAATTGTCAAACTAGGCTGGGTGCAGTGGCTCATCCCTGTAATCCCAGGACTTTAGGAGGCCAAGGCAGGCAGACTGCTTCAACTCAGGAGCTCAGGACCAGCCTGGGAACCATAGTGAAACTCCATGTCTACCAAAAATACAAAAATTAGCTGGGGCATGGTGGCACACGCCTGTAATCCCAGCTACCTGGAAGGCTGAGGTGGGAGGGTAGCTGAGGTGGGAGGCGGAAGTCACAATGAGCTGAGATCGCGGTACTGCACTCCAACCTGGGCGACAGAGAGAGATTCTGTCTCAAAATAATAATAGAGTAATAATTGTGAAACTATGTAACATTTTTAAAGCCTTAAGCTATAATATCTAGCTGTACAGGTAGAAAGAAATATATAATTTTTTTTAGAGACAGGATCACACTCCGTCACTCAGAGTGAAATGCAGTGGTGAGATCATAGTTCATTGTAACCTCGAATTCCTAGGCACGAGTGATCCTCTGGAGTAGCTGGGACTACAGGCATGCAACACCACACCTGGCTAATTATTTATTTTCTTATTTTAATTTTTATTTTTTTGAGACAGGGTCTTGCTCTGTTGGCCAAGGTGAAATGCAGTGGCATGATCACAGCTCACTGCAGCCTCAACCTCCTGATTTCAAGCGACCCTCTTACATCAGCCTCCTGAGTAGCTGGCGCTACAGGTGCATATCACCACACCCAGCTTGTGTTTTGATTTTTCTGTAGAGATGAGCTATCACTATGTTGCCCAGGCTGGTCTTGAACTCCTGAGCTCAAGCAATTTACCTGTTTCAGCCTCCCAAAGTGCTGGGATTACAGGCATGACCTACCGGGCCCAGCCCTGGCTAATTTTTTTTTCTTTTTATTTTGGAGACAGTGGCCTTGCTATGTTTCCCAGGCTGGTCTCGAACTCCTGGTCTCAAGCAATCCTCCTTCTTCTCCTCCTGAGTAGCTGGGATTTCAGGTGCGAGCCACCGCACCCAGCAAGAAATATAGAAATTTTAACAGTTGCTTTAGGGTGTGGGATTAAGTTACTATTTTCTCCAATTTCTGAATTTACTGAAATGCCATATCAGAGCACGAGCTCTGGATTGAGAGACACTTGCGTTCCCATCCTGGCTGCACCACTCACCTACCTGTCCACCCATCTCTCTGACCTCTGCCAAGTTACATAACCTCTCTAGGCCTCCGCATCCTCAGCTATAAAGTGAAGACCATAAAGGTAGCTACCTCATGGGGCTGCTGGGAGAATCAAATGAGATGATGTCATACAGTGAGAGCTCAAAATTACTTTGATCATTAAAAAAAAAAAAATGTTAACGTAATGGGGCCGGGTGCGGGGGCTCACACCTGTAATCCCAGCACTTTGGGAGGCCAAGGCAGGTGGATCACCTGAGGTCAGGAGTTC
The DNA here is from genome assembly GCF_001698545.2 of Rhinopithecus bieti. NCBI lineage: Eukaryota > Metazoa > Chordata > Mammalia > Primates > Cercopithecidae > Rhinopithecus > Rhinopithecus bieti. The sequence goes on along the minus strand of NW_016812144.1, from coordinate 421,124 downwards.
GAGACCAGCCTGGACAATGTGGTGAAACCCTGTCTCTACTAAAAATACAAAAATTAGCTGGGCATGGTGGCATGCGCCTGTAGTCCCAGCTATTCGGGAGGCTATGACAGGAGAATCACTTGAACTCGGGAGGCAGAGGTTGCAGTAAGCAGAGATCAAGCCACCACACTCCTGCCTGGGTGACAACAGCGAGGCTCCGTCTAAAAAAAAAAAGTTAACACATTGGAAAAATAACATTGGAATGAGGAATGATACTTCACAAGTGGTGGTTTATTTCAATTTCACGTTTTCAAATGAGTTTAGTATTGCTTATTTTGCACCCCCTCTCCTGCCTTGGGGGCTCCTCTGGCTGGACAGCCTTGCATGTTAACTCACTTGGTAAAGGAAAGGTTAAAGGAAGTGAAACACAGCTACTCTAAAACAGAACCACAGAGACACAGAGTCCACGGAGCTGAGCTGTAAAGGAGCAGAAGCAGCCACACCAGTGAGTTCTGCAGCAGGAGCAGCACCTTCGCATTCTATCGAGAAGGGGCGGAAGCCACATTTCCCAAGAAAACTTAGTGTGGACCTCCTGCACCGCTAAGCTAAATACTTTATTCCAATAGGAAATTAGAGTCAGTGGGACAAGGAAATAAAAAGCAAAAACTTAATTTCTAGAAAACAGAGTGGGTAAGAGAGGTTTTAAGGTATCTTCAGCCTTGTGAGGGGGTGTGGGGGAAAACGGTCTCAAGCAACCATATAATAAATAACTTCCCAGAAAAGCCGCCAACTTTATCATATTATTGCTTGAAATTCTGCCATCTGGGCTTCACAAGCATCTCATTTCAGGCCCTAACACAATGCATGTATTGCCCATATGTTGAGCACTGGGACATTATCAGACCTTCTGCCAGATGACAGGGCACACTACAGTGCTGATCTCTCCTCCAAGGGGAGATGACTTGAGAACGTTCCAGGGGCTAAGCACTAGTTACGTGGGTGGTTCTCTTCACAGGACCTTAGACATCCCACACTTGGCAAAAAGAATGCACAGAAGCAGCCCTATTCACCCTGGATGGGAAAATAATCTACACACTGCTACTAATTAGTACTCACAGGGCTTCTTTAATAAAGAACTTCATATATTTACTTGAAGTCAGCATTAATCATCCTTTCCTTGCAAGATGAAACAGGTGACAAGCAGTGAGAAGACCATTTTCTTTCAAGACGTCAGAAGATGGGTTTAAAATCCTTTTTCAGCCCCCCAAAATCATGCACGTGGCATTAACTTATCCAGTCCATGCACCACGGGAGAATGTATTCATACTGTCTTAGTCACACCAAGATCCACTGGGTCTGTAAGACATTGTACCTAAAGCAGAAGCACTTCTTCCCCAGCTTTCCTAAGATTTTCCATCTCTGTCTTAAATAATAACCAACCATGTACTTACTGCAAAACTCTGCTTCTCCTGCTTCTCGGGAGCTGCCGACCTCAATCAGCAAGTCAGCCACTCTATTCTGAGTTTGGTGCTGGCCTGGGAGGAAAACCACACTCGGAGGGGGCTGGGCAGAGAGCGCTGGAGCAACGCTTCACTCAGGAAGCAGGCGGGCTCTGCTCTCCCCAGGTTCTGATGGCCTCTCCCCCTCTCTCTCCTGCCTCTCACAATCTCTCTCTCTTCTCTCTCTTTCTTACACGCACACATGCACAAAGTGCAAAATCATATTTCCATCCTACTTGGTCCTCAATGCTTAATTTGTACCTCTCCAAAATGTAAGGGTTTCAAGATGCAGGCTGGCTAGCTTTTTGCTGATTGCTCCCTGAGACATTGAACAGATTTAAAACAAAACAAAACTCAGTCTGCTCTTCACAAATGGATTTACCCTGAAGCTTCAGCCAGGCCCCACCACCTTGCCATGACCCTGTGAGCACTGTGAGTTCTAGGTGGGAAGGGGAAGTCGGGCTGCGACCAGGAAGCATATCGCAGCAGGGGCTTCTGGTGAGCCAACTAAAGGGATCTCAGAGGTAGGCATCTGAAACTCCTAGGCTTCAATAATTTGTTGTAATTTTTTTTCATTCCAAATAAATCTTTTCATACTTAATTTTGAATTCAGGGAGCTCCAAAATGATATGGGCATCCTCACAAAACCTGGGGTCTACGCTCCCTGCTACTATGGACAGCCTAGAGTCAGCCCCAGTGACAATGACCTACTGCAACGGGGAGCAAATACACTGCCCAGAAAACACCGAAGAAATGTTCTGAAGGTAAACGAGCAACATGTGTTATATCCACAGGCACCAAGAACTCCATCAACAGGCCTGGGCTAAGCTTAGTCATTGCCACAAGCTGCATTTTTACTGCTATTTTACTGGATAATAGGCGTGGAAGGCAGCCAGTCTGCTCTTGCATGGCAGAGAGCTCTTATATAGCAGGTGGCACGGGTTTGCAGAGCCTCTGTGACACAGAATCTCCCATGTTCACTATAATTCTAACTCCAGACTCAGACTCTGTCATTCTAATGGACAGAGTGCAGTAAAGAACAGTTCAGAGCCAGCCTGGCCTGGCACGGCAGCCCCATGCCCCACCTGGCCAAGGCTGCTGCCTCTCACGGCCATCCCGCTTTGCCTTGAAGGAGGCAACAGGCACAATGCACTGAACCTGCTCTCACTGAGGAACACCCACCCTCCTGGGGGGCAAGGGGCATACAGGGTCCTAACTCATCTGGGTGACTCCCCATATGGCACAATGGCACAGACACAGGAGGTGGTAGTGGTTGGGACTCTGCAAATGACAGACACCTAACTCAAGTTTGCTTAAGCAACTCAAAAATAGTGAGTTTGTTGGCTTTACCGATTTAGGAAAGTCTAGGATGAATTCAGGCTGGCTTTAAGCCAGCTAGACCTTGAGGTCCAATGATGTCATCAGGAATGGTTTTGAATCACCTGTAACTTCACTCTTCTAAACTAGTATCATTCAAACAGGGGTGCTCTGAGGATAGGAAGGCCTTGCCCGGCAGCACTGCAGGACTAGAGGTCTTTAGCATTTGAGATTCCAGATTAGAGAGTCTCTCCCAGAAAAGAGCCTGAGGTGATACACTGTCCAACCCATTCGCAGGGGAGAGGGACCTGGATGATTGGCAGCTCCACTAGTTATGGGAAAAGCAGTTTCCAAACGGAGAAAAAAGGCTAAGCAGAAAAAAAGTACAAGCTAGTCACTCAACAGTGTCTCGGATTATTAAGCCTTTCATGTGATCATGTCTTACTTCCCTCATTAGACTGTAAATCTATCAATAGAAAGATACACACAAAATGTTAACAGTGCTTATCTCTCAGACTGAGGGTCATATACTTTCTAAATTCACATTGTAGCTTCTAAATTTTCTAAAATAAGTATTATTAACCTGTATAATAAAATAATATACCTAAATAAGTTATGACATGTTTAAAAAAATCCTACTTACAATAGTAACTATCCATAAATAGACCTGGTAAGAAAGTTACAGTCGCCCCCCAAAATTCATGCTTTTCTGAATGACAAAAAAGAAGACTGGATGAAAAGCATACCATGCTCTCCCAATGGATATTCATTCTCTGCAAACAATTTTATAAATGTGATGTAATTCCAATAAAAATTATAATCAGATTAGAAATATGATGAAAATTATTTATAAAATTATCCTAAAATTCATCTGGTAGAATAATTGATTATTCTCTATAGAAGCTATCAAATAACTTGATTCTTCCCTAAAGAAGAAAATTCCATACATATACACATACACACACACACACACACACACACAAACCATTTGTACTACCAGATAGTAAAATAGATCAGAAAAGTAAAAAATTACAATGGCATGGTTCAGGAATAGAAAGAAGAGCACTGGATCATGGCAAAGCCCAGAAATAAGAATTCAGATTACGACGAAGATGGCATGACTAATCTAGGATAAAGAATGGATTGTTTTAGCTGAGCACAATAGCTGGTGAGCTTGTAATCTCAGCTACTTGGGAGGCTGAGGAGGGAGGATTGCTTGAGCCCAGGAGATCAAGGCTGTAGCACACTATGATTGTGCTTGCAAATAGCCACCGCACTCCAGCCTGGGCAACATAGTGAGACCCTGTCTCGAAAAACTGAAAAAAAAAAAAAGACCACACTTCAACCTGGGCAACATAGTGAAATCTTGTCTCGAAAAATTAAAAAAGAAAAAACAAAGAAAATATAGGAGATTATCCTGAATATGGTAGGAGAGGCCTCTCTGAGCCTACAGGCAAAGGCAGAATACATAAAGAAAAAACAGATGTGACTTACTTGAAAATTGAAAACCTCTGAAAAAAAAAACCACTACAAACAACTTGAAAATGTCAGTGACAAGATGAGACAAACATGTGTGCATAACCTTTGGTTCTGTTATTCCATTTGTAGGAATGTATCCTACAAAAATACTCAAGAATGAATACAAAGCTATCTGAGCAGGACTGATGAGCTTATCCTTGATTATAACAACAACAATGGCAAGAAAAGAAATAACTTAAAGTCTAATTGGTTAGATTATGGTATATCCACATAATTAAGCCTTACGCAGCCATTAAAAGTGATAATAGATATGATACAGATATATATATAGATAAGATATAGGAAAATCCTCAACAAAATACTAGCAAACTAAACCTAAAAACATATATAAAGGATTATATACCATGACCAAATGGAATTTATCCCAGAAATTCAAAGTTGGTCAAAATCAATGTAATTTGCCATAGTAATAGAATAAAGGACAAAACCATATGATCTTCTCAATAGATGCAGAAAAAGCATTAGACAAAATCCAACAGATTTTCATAATATAAGCACTGAACAACTAGACATAAAAGGGAACTTCCTCAACTTGATAAAGGGCAAGTTCAAAACACTCACAACTAACATTGTACTTAGTGTGAAAATCTCATAGCTTTCTCCTAAGATCAGAAACTAGACAAGCGTGTCCCTGCTCTCACCACTTCTCGTCCACATCATACCAGAGGCTTTAGTCTGGACAATTAGGCAAGAAAAAGAAAGAAAACGCATCCAGATTGGTAAGAAAGTAAAAATAATTCTAATCACAGATGACATGCTCTTGTAGGTATAAAATCATAAGGAATTTACAACAAAAAAAGCTCTCAGGGCTAATAAAGGAGTTCAGAAAGGCTGCAGAACACAAGATGTTACAAAAATCAATCCATTGTATTGCTATACACTTGCAATGAATAATCCAAATATACTCAGAAACCAATTCCATTTATAATATCATCA
>NW_016812144.1:409570-415553 GCF_001698545.2 Rhinopithecus bieti | reverse complement strand
ATATTTATGTTTATAAAATATTTATAAATATGTTTAATTATAAAATATTTATAAATATGTATGAATAAGTAAGTGGAAGATCTACACACTGAAAACTACAAAATGTCATTGAAAAAACTAAAGAAATCAAGTAAATAAACAGACATCCCATGTTCATGTAAGACAGTCATATAGACCAATGGAATAGAATTGACAGTCCAGGAGTGAACCCATAAATTTATGGTCAGTTGATTTTCAACAAGGATGCTAGGACAATCCAATGGGAGACAGTCTTTCCAACAAATTATGCTGGAATAACTGGATATCCACATACAAAAGAACAAAGTTAGACACCTACCTCATACTATATACAAAAATCACCTCAAAGTACAAGAGCTAAAACTTTACAACTCTTGGAAGAAAACGTAGCTGTAAAACTTCATGACTATATTAGACAGTATTTTCTTAGAGATGACATCAAAAGCAGAAGTAAGCAAAGACAAACTAGATAAAGTGGACTTCACAAAAATTAAAAACCTTTCGCTTCAAAAGATACTATCAAGAAAATGAAAGGATATGCAGCCATAAAAAAGAACATGTCCTTTGTAGGGACACGGATGGAGCTGGAGGCCATTATCCTCAGCCGCCAGCTAATGCAGGCGAATAGTGCATGTTCTCACTTATTAGTGAGAGCTAAATGATGAGAACTCATAAACACAAAGAAGGAAACAACAGACACTAGAGGGTAGAGGTTTGGAGGAGGGAGAGGAGCAGAAAAGATAACTATTGGGTACTGGGCTTAATTCCTGGGTGATGAAATAATCTGTATAACAAACCCCTGTGACATGAGTTTACCTATGTGATAAACCTTCACATGTACCCCTGAACCTAAAATAAGTTTTAAAAAAAATGAAAATGAAAAGATAACCCACAGAATGGGAGAAATCATTTGCAAATCTTATATATGATAAGGGTCTACTATCTATAAGGTGTAAAGATCTCTTAAAACTCAAAGACAAATAACAAAAAGACAAATAACCCAACTGAAAAGTGGGCAAAGGATCTGAATAGATATTACTCCAAACAGACTATACAATATAAGTGGCCAACAAGCACGTGAAAAGAAGCTCCACATTAGACAAATCAATCATTAGGTATCACGCAAATCAAAGCCACTGGGAAATACCACTCCACATCGACTGGGATGGCTCCAACCAAAAGGACAGATATTAACAAGTCCTGGTGAGGATGTGGTGACACTGGAACCCTCATACATTGCTTATGTAAAGGTGAAAAGTACACTCACTGTGAAAACAGTTTGGGGAGTCCCTCAAAAAGTTACATACCTTTACCATTATGACCCAGTAACTCCAGTCTTTGGTATATATCCAAAAGAATTGAAAACAGAAGTTTAAACAAAAACTTGCAGACAAATGTTCACAATAGCACTATTCACAGTAGCCATAAAGCAGACAAAAAACCAATGGCCATCAGCTGATGAATGGATAAATATAAAATGTACATCCACACAGTGAAATACCATCCATCAGTAAAAAGGAATAACATACCGATACGTGGATGAACCCTGAAAACCTTATGTTGAACAAAAGAAGCCACACAGGCTGGACACCGTAGCTCACGCCTACAATCCAGGCAGATGACTTGAGCCCAGAAGTTTGAAACCAGCCTGGCCAACATGGCAAAATCCTGTCTACCAAAAATACAAACCAGGTATGGTGGTGTACATCTGTGGTCCCAGCTACTTGGGAGGCTGAGGTGGGAGGATCGCAGAGTTTGCAGTGAGCTGAGATTGCAGCACTGTACTCCAGCCTGGGTGACAGAGCAAGACCCTGTCTCAAAAAAAAAAAGAAAAGCCACACACAGAAGACCACATATTGCATAATTCCACTTCTACGAAATGTCCAGAAGAGGGGAATTCAGACAAACAGAAAGTACTTGAGTGGCTGCCACAGGATGAGGGAAGGAGCGATGGAAGGGTGGTAACTGCCCTGGGTTTTCAGGGTGGGGGGTAATGGAATGTTCTAGAATTTGACAGCAGTGACTGTTGTATAACCTTGTGAAGATACAGACAAATCACCATATTGTTCACTTTTAAAGTACGAATTTTATGGCAGTGAATATAAGCGAATACATGCTATCTCTATAGAAATATTATATATACTATAAATATGTTAAAAATATTATAAATATGTAAACATTTATATAAATGTGAATATATGTGAATTTACAGCATCTCAATATAGAAAGTGATACTATAAAATATCCAGTGATCTAGAACGATGACAACATATGTTGATGGAAAATACAAATTGTAAAGTGTTTGCAGTAGGAGCTTTACATTTAGGTATATAAAAAAAAACTGAAAAAAAAAATCTGTATATTAAGAATGGTTAGCCTGGGCGTGGTGGTTCACACCTGAAAGCCCAGTACTTTGGGAGGCCGAGGTGGATGGATCACCTTAAGACAGAAGTTCAAGACCAGTCTGGCTAATATGGTGAAACCCTGTCCCTACTAAAAATACAAAAATCAGTTGGGCCTGGAGGTGTGCACCAGTAGTCCCAGCTACTCGGGAGGCTGAGGCAGGAGGATCACTTGAACCCGGGAGGCGGATGTTTCAGTGAGATCGCACCATTGTACTCCAGCCTGGGTGATAAAGTGAGATTCCATCTCAAAAAAAAAAAAAAAAAAAAAAAAGAATGGTTATCTAGGTGGTGGAATAAAAGGAAATTTTAATTTTCTTTATGCTTTTAAATTTTCTATACTGTCTACTACGAACATGTAACAGTTTTGTAATTTTTAAAAATCTATTTAAGACTGGGCACAGTGGCTCACACCTGGAATCTCAGCACTTTGGGAGGCAGGAGGATTACTTGCATCCAAGAGTTCAAGACCAGCCTGGGCACATAAGAGCCCTTATCTCTACAAAAAAAAAAAAAATTAATTAACCAGGTGTGGTGATATGGCACCTGTAAGTCCCAGCTACTTGGGAGGCTGAGATGGGAGAACTGCTTGAGCCCAGGAGGTTGAAGGTACAGTGAGCAGTGACTGTGCCACTGCACTACAGCCTGGGCAAAACTCTATCTCAGGAAAAAAAAAAAAAAATCTACTTAAGCATAACAACAATCATGTATCCTAACAGCATCAGACTCTATTTGTAAATTCATGGCTTACATTGCAGAAAATAAATTCAATTCAACCTGAGGAAGGCTTTCTTAATTGTAGAAATAATTAAACCCTGCACAAGACATCCTTTGCAGGGACTCTAAACCTCTCTTCCCAGATTCTGTAAGAACACAGTAAGATGATCGACTATAATGGCATGTTGAGGTGTTCATTTGCAGGGAGACCGGGCAGTATCAGAGTAGCCAAGCTCCAGGAGCCGGATGGATGACTCTACACCAATGCTCTTCCACTGAAGGAATCTCTGTGCAGGCTAAGTTCCTAAGTGGGCATCCGGCCAGCTCTCCACAGAACAAGAATTCCTAAATGCTAGCCAAAATCAAAGCTTAAAATGCTCTGTTTGCTCTTGGAAAACAAATTTATCAACCCTAAAAATAACTAGGAGAAAGGCAAAGATGAAAATGACTCTGAGTGAGTTTCAAACAGATGTTTGGCTAATTTTTGCAAAGGCTGTTAGAATAAGAGTCCTCAGAGAGGGGTACCCAGGAGACTCTTAATGATTCTGGATGAAAGGGCACACTCCCAGAGGTAAAAAAGGTAAAAACTTCATGGGTTTCTGAGTTTCACCTAGCCAGCCACAGATCCAGTTTTTATTACCAGAAAATGGGTGTGAATAGAAATTGTTTATCTGATGGTATGGTGTTATGATTGATAGACAGAGATAGATAGATAGATAGATAGATAGATAGATAGATAGATAGATAGACAGACACAGATATAGATAACAAATTATAACAAGGACTATGGGCATTAGGAACCTGTTCCTGGCTCCTGACGCCTATAGTCCTTATAATTTCAGGGCACTTTAGGCCTCAGGAAACAGAATCTCTCTCTCTGAACTTCTCCTGTCCTTTCACCTGCCCGAGACAGGACCCTAATCTAATTATGGGTCAGAAGTCCCTCAATCTAGAGAGAGTCCTACCCACACCCTAAAGGAAGGAATGCTACACAGAAAGGCCAAGAAAAGTCTTGAAGAGATGGGCATGCTGGGTTTAGATCATGTACTTTTTGTCCAATCACATTTCTACATGGCTGTGGTGCCTATGCAATGAAGCCTCCACAAAAACCCAAAAGGTCACAGTTCAGAGAGCGTCTGGACAGCTGAACACCTGGAAAGTAGTGCACCCAGGGAGGGAGTGGAAGCTCTATGCCCTTTCCCCATCCCTTGTCTTACGCTTCTCTTCATCTGTATCCTTTGTGATATCCTTTATAATAAACTGATTGATGTAAGTTAGTGTTGCCCGGAGTTTTGTGAGGTGCTCCAGCAAATTAGTTGAACCCAAAGAAGGAGTCATGGGAACCCTAACTTGAAGCCAGTTGGTCAGAAGTTCCAGAGGCCCAGACTTGAGACTGGTGTCTGGGGAAGGGGGCAGCCTTGGGGCCTGAGTCTCACCCTGTGGGATCTGATGCTCTCTCCAGGTAGATAGCGTCAGAGTTGAGCTGGAGAACACCCAGCTGGTGTCCACTGCTTCTGGAGAGAAATCCCCACACATTTGGTCACAGAAGTCTTTTTCCATGTTGATGACTGTTGCTGTGGTGTGAGAACAGAGGAAAAACCCCAGTTTGAGTGGGTTTTTCCAAAACAGGTGGGTTAGCAGATCATAACGAATATGCAAATTGCTAAACAAAATCTGAAATTTGACATAAACATGTAGTTTAGAAATATATTGCTCTTCTTTGTAATATATATAAGGTCTGACTATAACTGCTCATTTCTACTAAGAGGAATTTGACTTCCATGTTAACCAAACCATCTCTTTAGGTAACTTTTTAATTTTTGTTCTAAAGCATAAAATTTTACCATAAGAAAGTACACAGGGAAAACTAATTACAGAAGGAAACATACCACACCCAGCAAGGAGTGGTTAGTGCAGTTGGCCCTCTCATGAGCTGTAAGACAAGGTTCATCATGCCCTCCCTGTGAAAACATAAAGGCAAGGGCTTTCTATAAGTACATGGCTAGAAACAAGAAGTTTGTGGGCTTACAAGTTACAATACGCTGGTATATTTTCAGTTTTAAAAACAATACTGTGGTGCCAGGTGAATTCATACGCCGAAGGTCATGTAGCACAACCTTGAGAGGTCCTGTAGGGATGGAAGATGCCTGGCACCGGGACAGATCCTCCTGCTGTCCTCCCACCCCAGCACTGAACACCCTCTGCTTCTAGCGTCATGTACCTTCCACCCACATTGTGCTTCCCTCCCAGGCTGTGTGAGGATACAGTAAGGCTATGCATACATTTGCATTTGTTTAATTAGCCAGAAAGAGAAAAGCAGTTACCCTTTTGATTCCAAAGCAGATGTTAAACTAATTTGGGGAAAGAACAAGAGTCCCGGAGAGTCTGAAGAATGACTCATCGTCAGTCCCCCACAAGTTTCATCACACTTGGTGGTGTGCCCGTTCTCTCGACTCTCCTGCCATCAGAGTTCTGGATGTGCAATGCCCTTCTCTGGCCCCCAGCTGCTCCTCTTTTGGCTGTCCCAGCATCACACTCCCTCCGAGATGGGTTTGCATGCTCACAAGAAGCTGAAGCCCTGACTCCTGCCTCTTCCTGGTTTCTTCCAGGCCCTGCTGGTCTCACTTAACCTCGCTGACTAGTCTGAAGCCCCAGGATCACCCTCCTTCTGCCAACTCTGGCCCTGCTTACTCAGCCACCAACCAGAGACTGCCAACTCATTTTTCTTTGTTCCTGATCTGGGTCTCCAAACAGAACTGAAAAACTGAACTGCCCTGAGGCCATTTGGCCCTCAGTACCTCCAAGTGATTGATTTATTCATTTCTTTTTTTTTTTTTTTTTTTTTT
>NW_016812144.1:388185-406552 GCF_001698545.2 Rhinopithecus bieti | reverse complement strand
AAAAAAAAAAAAAAAAAAAGATTTATTCATTTCTAACTGTCTTCTTATCAAACCTCTCAAGGCATTCTAAATGCCTCATTCTGTTGGTTAGGTTTAACTCAGAGGGAAGGGTTACTAGCCTGACTGGAATCTTAGGTCAAGCACTACTCTCTACTTCAGCCTTATTAGCAAAGCTGATAGTCCGATTCAGTCTGCCTGATTCCCGACTCTCATTTCTTGATGGATTCTGAACTGCCTGTATGTGCGATGGCAGTTGGGGGTGAGGAGGTGAAGGAGAATGATGCCAACAATTGTTTTCTGGACCCCCAACAACTATCTTTGTACCTTTGTTCCCACCTTCCTCTACATGAAGGGGTCTTCTCTGAGTCCACAGAAAGCAGAATGAATAAATGAATAAAGTAAAAGAGGCAATTAATTAAACAGAAAACATTTTTTAAATGACCTTAAAGATTAATAAAATGAAAAGTTGATGTTTTAGAAGGACTAACAAGATAGAACCCTGGCAAATCTAATCAAGAAAGAAAAAAGGAAGGTACCCAAATTAGAAACAAGAAAGAGGACGTAATTACATATAAGGATTGTAAACTAGGCAAAGCAGATCATTTTCTAGGAAAACATAGGTTACCAAAATTAACTCAAGAAGAAACAAACAGTCCAACAGAAAAAAAGGCAAAGGATATGAAAAGGCAATTCACAAAAAAGAAAAATACAAATGACTACTAAACATAAGAAAAGATGGTTAATCCATCTAATAGGAACAAATATGAGCTAAAGCAATGAGGTATTTTAAATCCATCATGCAGACTAACATTTTAAAAGAGATAAGACTATTAGCAAAAATGTAGAAAATGGCTCTTTCATGGCTCTTGAGAGGCAGTTGGAATAGGAATTACAAGGAGTGACTTCATATTTACTCTGTTTCTAAATATTTGGCTTTTTATAAGAATGTGTTTCTTGGCCGGGCACGGTGGCTCACGCCTGTAATTCCAACACTTTAGGAGGCCAAGGTGGGCAGACCACTTGAGGTTAGGAGTTCGAGACCAGCCTGGCCAACATGGCGAAACCCTGTCTCCACTAAAAATACAAAAATTAGCCGAGCATGGTAGCGTGCACCTGTAGTCCCAGCTACTCGGGAGGCTGAGGCAGAAGAATCGCTTGAACCCGGGTGGCGGAAGTTGCAGTGAGCCAAGATCGCACCACTGCACTCCAGCCTGGGTGACAGAGTGAGACTCTGTCTCAAAAACAAATGTATTTCTTGCGTTATACCTGAAATTTGGGCCTGGCTTGGTGGCTCATGCCAGTGGGAAAGCACTTTAGGAAGCTGAGGCAGGAGGATCACTTGAGCTTAGGAATTTGAGACTAACCTGGGCATCATAGCAAGGCCCCATCTCTACAAAAGATTTTTAAAAATTAGCCAGGCACAGTGGCACATGTAATCCCAACTACTTGGGAGGCTGAGGTGGGAGGATCAGGTGAGCACAGGAGTTCAAGGCTGTAGTGAGCCGTGATCACACCACTGCACTCCAGCGTGGATGAAAGAGGGAGATCTTGTTTAATTTTAAAATAAAAATACCTGAAATATTTTGGATGGAAATTTTAAGTCTTTTAATGCACAAAGGTTAACGCTATGACTGTTACTGTATGTTTGGACTGGAGAACAAATTTTTTTTTTTTTTTTTTTTTGAGATGGAGTCTAGTTCTGTCGCACAGGCTGGAGTGCAGTGGCGTGATCTTGGCTCACTGCAAGCTCCGCCTCCCAGGTTCATGCCATTCTCCTGCCTCAGCCTCCCAAGTAGCTGGGACTACAGGTGCCCACCACCATGCCCGGCTAATTTTTTGTATTTTTTTTTAGTAGAGACAGGGTTTCACCATGCTAGCCAGGATGGTCTCAATCTCCTGACCTCGTGATCTGCCCGCCTTGGCCTCCCAAAGTGCTGGGATTACAGGCATGAGTCACCATGCACGGCCACAGAATAATTTGAAATAAGGACATAGACAAAATAGTTTATGGATCTGAAATATAATAGGTAAGAAAAAGGAAAATTAGAAAAATAAGCAGCAAAGTATAGACTGGATATGATACAGGAGAAAATCATATATACAAAGCATTAGTTCCATGATGGCAAATATGCTGTCTTGTTTTGCAGAGTGCCTAGCATACAGGAAGCCCTTAATACATATTTGTTGAATAAAGAAAGAAAAATGGGACCGAAGTCAGTAAGTTATAGAAAACATTAAAAAATGTTATGTGATTGGTAAGGGAAGTAACTTAAAGACCTTCCAAATGTTTCTGTCAAGAAATCAATTTCCTTATAGGCCTTGCTTAGCCACGTGATGATCAACTAGGGGATTTAATTGCTTATAGCAATCAAAGGTCAAGGTTCCCAAAGGTTGCATCTTTAAGGATCTACCATCTTTAAGGATCTACCAGATGCACTCTCAGACTGGCCTCTAGCATGGTCTTTGTCACCAGATGGCTACAGCCCAATGCACACACAACCTGAGGATGGAGGACACATGGAGGGCCATGGAAGTTCATCAAAAGCTACACTGGGAGTTCCTATTTCAAAAGAAACAAATGGGCCAGGCATGGTGGCTGATGCCTGTTATCCCAGCACTTTGGGAGGCCCAGGTGGGTGGATCACTTGAGGTCAGGAGTTCCAGGTCAGCCTGGCCAACATGGTGAAACACCGTCTCTACTAAAAATACAAAAATTAGCCTTTTGGGCATGGTGGCAGGCACCTGCAATTCCAGCTACTCAGGAGGCTGAGGCAGGAGAATTGCTTGAACCTGGGAGGCAGGAGAATTGCTTGAACCTGGGAGGTGGAGGTTGAAGTGAGCCAAGATCACACCACTGCTCTCCAACCTGGGTGGCAGAGCAAGACTGTCTCAAAAGAAACAAAGAAACAAATGAAACAATTTTGTTCACATATATTTCATAAATTTGGAATTTTTTCTTTTTTTTTTTGAGACAGAGTCTCTTGCTCTGTCACCCAGGCTGGAGCGCAGTGGTGCCATCTCAGCTCACTGCAAGCTCCACCTCCCGGGTTCACGCCATTCTCTTGCCTCAGCCTCCCGAGTAGCTGGGACTACAGGCGCCCGCCACCTTGCCCAGCTAGTTTTTTTTTTGTATTTTTTTAGTAGAGACGGGGTTTCACCGTGTTAGCCAGGATGGTCTCAATCTCCTGACCTCGTGATCCGCCCGTCTCGGCCTCCCAAAGTGCTGGGATTACAGGCTTGAGCCACGGCACCCGGCCTTAAATTTGAAATGTTAAAGGTATTATGGTCACTGAAATCCTGTTTCATTCTTTATATAATCATTAAGTTTGAAATTTATACTTGCACTACTAACACTGTAGTTAATCTTAGTGCTACAAGTTACTGCTTTTACACAATATATTTTCACAATATTTATGCACTAGTGTTTATGTACGTGTTTGTGTTTATATCTGTTAAAATTAGCAGTTTTCATATTTTTCTACTTTGTAGCATCACATCAGTTCAGAAGGACTGATACAGCAAAATGATTTGATGAAGTATAAAAGTCACATTGTGAGTGGCATAAATACAACTCTGAACAGTTAGGAGGCTCACTATTGACTAGAACTAAACTGCAAGCTGGAAAGACACACGTCCTATGTACCAAGTGATATACCGCCCAGGCAGTTTAAAAAGGGAAGTGCACATAGAAAGCACAATGGTGAATAATAAAAAATTGGAATTTATCAGACCTTGGATTCATTTGCTCCTAAAGCCAGAGTCCTTCATTGTTTTTTTGTTTGTTTATTTTTGTGGGTTTTTCCTAAATTTTTTTATTTTTTGTAGAGTCAGAGTCTCATTATGTTACCCAGGCTGGTCTTGAACTCCCCGCCTCAAACAAACCTCCTGCCTCAGCTTCCCAAAGCACTGGGATTACAGACATGAGCCACTGCGCCCAGCCCAGACTCATTATTGTTTATTAAGCTTCTGAAATAGTTGCAGAAACCGCATAAGCTTTCCATGTCACTTTCAAAGTTTGATGGTCTCTTTAGTAAACCAACTAAGTTATTCCTCAAGGGCAAAATAACGTTTCTCAGTGCAAAACTGATGTATTTCATTACCAAAAGGAAAAGACCACAACTATAGAGGCATCATTGAAAGCTGCACTCTTCAGAGGCAAAACACACACACACACACACACTAATGGAACATTGCTTAGAACAGCCCCAAAGTTAATGATAAACGTTTTCGTCAAAGAGAAAAGAGAACAAGGTATTAGCAAATTCCTCTATCAAATAACACTGAACATCAAGGAACATCAGTGGCATGCCAAGTGGAAGAGGAAGTGCTAGCTCATGTACAAACAAGTAGATAATTTCAACTTGCTGCCGAATGAAACCTCTTTGCAGGGTATGAATCAGCACCTTTCATGTTTATTTTGCTTTGTTTTGTTTTGTTTTTAGAGATAGGCTCTTGCTCTGTCACCTAGGCTGGAGTGCAGTGAGTGGCACCATTAGAGCTACTGCAACCTCAAACTCCTGGGCTCAAGGGATCCTCCTGCCTTAGCTTCTCAAGTAACTGGGACTACAGGCCCACCATGGCCAGCTAATTTGTAAATTTTTCTATAGAGATGGGGTCTCACTAGCACCTTTCATGTTTGATGTTCATATACAGTGACCAAGATACAATGTGGAAAAGGGTCTCAGGGATATAAACTGAAGGAGGAACAGAAAGAAAAGGGGTTGCTACACAGAGTAGAAGAAGTTGCACTTCATGCCCGTCTACAATACTGCTGTTTTCCTCAGAGCAGAGTTGATGATCTAAATCAGGGGTCCCCAACCCCCAGTTCATAGCCTGTTAGGAACCAGGGCACACAGCAGGAGGTGAGCAGTAGGCAAGTGAGCATTACCACCTGAGCTTCACCTCCCGTCAGATCAGTGGTGTCATTAGATTCTCACAGGAGCATGAACCCTGTTGTGAACCAAGCATGCAAGGGATCTAGGTTGTACGCTCCTTATGAGAATCTAATGCCAGATGATCTGTCACTGTCTCCCATCACCCCAAGATGGGACCATCTAGTTGCAGGAAAACAACCTCAGGGCTCCCATTAATTCTACATTATGATGAGTTGTAGAATTATTTCATTCTATATTCAATGTAATAATAATAGAAATAAAGTGCACAATAAATGTAATGTGGTTGAATCACACCAAAATCATCCCCCCAACCCAGTCCATGGAAAAATTGTCTTCCACAAAACCAGTCCCTGGTGCTAAAAAGGTGGGGGACCACTGATCTAAATAATCTTATCTTCATTCAGTGCTAAAAAATGAATAAACTTTTTTTAAATACAGGGTCTCGCTTTGTTGCCCAGGCTGGAGTACAGTGGCATGATCACAGCTCACTGTAGCCTCAGTCACCCAGGCTCAAGCAATCCTCCCACCTAAACTTCCTGAGTAGCTGGGACTACAGGCACGAACCACCATGCACAGCTAATGATTAAATTTTTTATAGAGATGGGATCTCACCATGTTGCTCAGACTGGTCTCGAACCCCTGGATTCAAGTGATCCTCCCTCAAACTCCTGGGCTCAAGTGATCCTCCCTGCGTGGCCTCCCAAAGTGCTGGGATTACAAGCGTGAGCCACTATACCCGGCTGGATAAACATTTTAAGTCACACTACAGTCATGGACAACCAGCCTTTTCAACATGCGGTATGGACAGTGAGTCCCAGGGTCTGCTTTTCCACACTGAAATACATGGGATGCTAAGGAGAAAGGTGTTCACAAGGATATTTAAAAGCAGGAATATTTAAAATGAGGAAAAAACTATTTCTTCATGACTTTGATAATGCAGATAAAGACCATTTCTATGATCTCAGGTGATTCACTCAAGTAGTATATTTCAGTAATCATTATCTGGAACAGCCTGAATCTTAGCCAAAATATCATGATTTTTTAATGCTGTTATGATATCCTGATGATATGACCAAGCTGCAATGTAGGCAGCTAAATCTCCACGAGTTTGACTTCCCCGATAGTTAACAGTTTTCTTCACAAATTAAGAAATACATTTTTTGATACATGATTGGCATATTTAAAAACTACACTGAAATGCTGCAAAATGATATAAAGAAACATTTTCCAGAATCAAATGCAATCGAAGAGTGGATTAGGAATCTACTCACCATTATCAACTAAATAGAAACACTTGGGCTGGGTGTGGTGGCTCACATGTGTAATCTCAGCACTTTGGGAGGCCAAGCCAGGAGGATCACTTGAGGCCAGGAGCTCGAGACCAGCCTGAGCAACATAGCAAGACCCTGTCTCTATGGAAAAAAAAATTTTAATTAACCAGGCATGGTGGCAGATGCTTGTAATCGCAGCTACTCTGGAAGTTGAAGCAGGAGGATTGCTTGAGCCTTCGAGTTCAAGGCTGCAATGAGCCGTGGTCATGCTGCACTACAGCCTGAGTGACAGAGACCCTGTCTCAAAAACAAAAACAAACAAACAAAAAACACTTAACCTTCCTGGGTTTTTTTCTGTTTTTTTTTTGTTTGTTTGTTTGTTTGTTTGTTTGTTTGTTTTTGAGACGGAGTCTCGCTCTGTTGCCCAGGCTGGAGTAGAGTGATGCAATCTTGGCTCACTGCAAGCTCTGCCTCCCAGGTTCACGCCATTCTCCTGCCTCAGTCTCCTTGAGTAGCTGGGACTACAGGCGCCTGCCACCATGCCCAGCTAATTTTTTGCATTTTTAGTAGAGATGGGGTTTCACCGTGTTAGCCAGGATGGCCTCTATCTCCTGACCTCATGATCCGCCCACCCCGGCCTCCCAAAGTGCTGGGATTACAGGCGTGAGCCACCGCACCCGGCCAACCTTCCTGTTTTTAAGTGTGACATGCTTGTTAACTCAGCAGCTGAAAGAATGCCGAAAGTGGTCTTCAGTAAAAAAAATTCACTATAATCTCTGCATCCATATTTAACCTGAATGCACGTTCAGATTGATCAGTTAGAGTCAAAACACTTGTTATCATTCCTGATGACCTATAATTCTGGTTTCGGCTTTCTATTTCAATGGAAACAGAATAAGAAAAGAAATGGAATGGCTCTGGAAATTTGTCCTGGGCTATAGATACTATCAAAGATCACAAACAATGTGATCTCTCCTATAAATATAAAAAAGTATAATTAATTTTTAAACTACTTTTTTCTCTTAAGAGGATTTTACTTCAAGATAAAACATAACTTCTACCTATACTATGATTCCAAAGGTTGGAAAAGTGTTTTGCCTCATTCTACCCTTCAAAGAGGTCATAGCAATGCAAACATCTGTAAAATACCTCTGCATAATCGTCAGAAACTATAGTTCAGAAATCATTGAAAATGCTTCTCCATTTTAAGCTTAGGTGAGGTTTGTAAGGAAACCTCTGTGACAACTTATTCAATTTCTTGGGAGGTAAACTCCCAGACTCTCCCAGGGTCTCCTGTGTTGATATCATTTGGGGGACCTCCTAAGCCCTTGAAGCACAATCGAAAAGGCCCTGGATCTCTTTTCCGCACATATCATCGCGGAATTCATTTGGCTTCCAGCAAGCTGACACTCCATGATACAAGCAGCCTCGCCCTTCTCCGGATGCCAGTCCTTGCCACAGTTAGCTAGGATGAAGGGTTTGCTTCAGCGCAGGCCTCTGCGGGTTCCCAAGCCACACCAGGTGGCCTCACAGGCTTGATGTCACCATTGCACACTGAGCTCCTGGCAGGCTGTACCAATTTTTTAATTATTTAATAATATTTTTTAAATTATGGTGAATAGTTTGATATTCTGCTCTAAAATACGCCCATAAATGCACAGCAGATATCTCTTGGAACCCACAGTTTTCCACTGGAAGAACTAAGTATTTTTCTTTAGGGGGGAGGGATAGCATTAGGAGATATACCTGATGTAAATGATGAGTTAATGGGTATAGCAAACCAACATGGCACATGTATACATAAATAACAAACCTGCATGTTGTGCACATGTACAACATAAAGTATTAAAAAAAAAAAAAAAGATGCTGCTAAGTCTCTGAAAAGTCCAGATCCTCTACCTCTTTCCATCCCAAACTACGACTTGGAATTTATAAGAGATCTAGCTAACAGAAATCCCAGACACATCATTGGTTCTTCCCAGAGTGCAGTCCTCCTAAAGAGGTTCAGCCCTGGGCAGGCCCCTGCATCCGAAGGGTGGGTCTGAGACCCACACAGCACATCCCAGGGTGCATGCCCCAGAGAGGCACTGAAACAGCTGAGCACAAGCCTGCAAGCCTGGAGAACTCTCACAGTCAGAAAGGAGGGGGCCCAGTGGGACTAACATAAAGAGAAAGGGAACACAGAGGAATGGATGGCACCAACAACCGGCAAAGCCTTCATGGCCAATGAAAGCATTAGTGACGGGGCCAGAACCCTCATCCCCAAGGACTCTTCACTACCTTTAGTGGAAACACAATGGCTAGAGAGTGAAGTTATGATCATGTATAGAGAGGTAAAGTTACATTTTTATATTCTGACTCTGCTAATATGAAATTCCCTATCTGCTAGACTAAAAGTTTCAGATACCCTCTTCAAATATCCCATTCGGTGCTAGAGATTTAAAATGAACAGAACACACATTGTCAGGATGGCTATTACCAAAAAAATCAAAAGACAACAAGCATTGGTGAGGATGTAGAGAAACCGGAACTTTTGCGCACTGTTTATGAGAATGTAAAATGGAGCAGCCGCTATGGAAAAGAGTATGCAGGTTCCTCAAAGAAGCAAAACTAAGATGTGGAAACAACTAAATGCCCATCAGTGGATGAAGGGGTAGACAATATGTAGTATATACATACCATGGAATACTATTCAGCCTCTAAAAAAAAAAAAGGAAATTCTATAACATGCAACAGCATGGATTAATCTTGAGGACATTTTGCTAATGAAATAAGGCAGTCATAGAAGACAAATACTGCACGATTCCACTTATATGAGATACCAAAAATAGTCAAATTCATAGGATCAAAAAATACAATGGAGGTTACCAGAAGCTGCAGGGAGGGAAATGGGGAGTTACCAATCAATGAACATAACGTTGCAGTTAAGCAAGGTGAATAAGCTCTCAAGATCTGCTGTACAACACTGTACCTAGAGTCAACAACAATGTATTGTACACTTAAAAATTTGTTGAGGGTAGATGAACAAATGTAGTAGATCAACAGATGTGGTTAAGTGTTCTTACCACAGTAAAGTTAAAAAAGAGTGTCAAGCCCAGGACTTCGAGACTAGCCTGGGTAACATGGTGAAACCCTGTCTCCACAGAAATTAGCCAGCTGTGGAGGTGCACTCCTAGGGAGGCTGAGGTGGGAGGATTCCTTGAGCCCAGGAGGTCGAGGCTGCAGTGAGCCATGGTTGCGCCACTGTACTCCAGCCCAGGTGACAGAGCAAGATACTGCCCCCCTCCAAAAAAAAGAAAAAGTATGTCAAACATTTAAAAAGATCAGATAGGCAAGAACAACAACAAAAAAGAGATCAACAGAGCATCGACCCTAATCTAGTGGAATTCTTGGTCTAACTGACAGACATTGCGAGACAATGACAGTGATGTGATCACAGCAATTACTCAGGTATCCACTGGGGACTGCAGAAGAAAGGAGGAATACCTAACTTTCAGAAAATAGAGAAAGCGTCAAAGAGTTGTAAAAGCCTTCCAAAACTAGAGAGAAGTGCACACACCAATCACAGAAAGAGGAAAAGCCGTGGCAGATTGTGGGACCCACCAGCCATTTCTGATGGCTAAACTCAGTGCTGCAGGAGAGACGGGAGCTGGAAAGCACGGCGGGATCAAACCTCAAACAGCTTTGCCTGCATTGCTTAAGATGACTGGGCTTGATTAACTCTAGTCAATGGGGACAATTCAAGCAAAGAAGAAAGATGCTCAAATTCACATTTTAGAATTTTTTTTATGGCAGTATGGGGAATAGATTAAAAGGGAGTGAAGCTGGAGGCAAGAAACTTGTTAAGAGGCAACTGAAACAGTCTAGATGATAAATCATAAACTGAGAGAGTGACTAGGAAAATCAGAACAGGCTGAATCAACAGGTACCTAGATGAAAATAACAGGACTTGGTCACCAGTTAGATCTTGGAGAGGAAGGAGTTGTTTCCTCGTTTTCCCTAGGACTGGGAATACAGAAAGTTTGCCATGTGTATTGGTTATATAGTGGTGTGTAGCAAATCACTGACAACCATTAGCAGCTTAAAACACAAAGGTTTATCTCACAGTTTCGGTGGGTCAGGAATCTAAGATAGGCTTAGCTAGCTGGTTCTGGCTCAGAGTTTCTCATGAGGTTGCAATCAAGATGTCAGCTGGGAGTGCATCATCTGAAGGCTCAGCTGGGGCTGAAGGGTCCACTTCCAATGAGTTCACTCACCTGCCTGACAAGGCAGTGCTGGTTGTTGGCAGGAGATCTCAGTTCCTTGCCAAGTGAGCCTCTCTATAGCATTGCTGGAACATCCTCCCCATCTGGCAGTTGGCTTCTCTCAGCACGAGTGAACTGAGAGAGAGCGAGCAAGGAGGAAGCCATAGTGTTCCTCCTACTCCTACTCCTAACACTATGGACCTATTCCTAACACTCTCACTTCTGCCTTATTCCATTAGTTAGAAAGGGAACTAAGCTCCAACTCTTGAAATAAGAAATGTCAAAGAATTCGTGGATATATTTTAAAATCATCACACTAGGGAAGTGGATAATGGGTTCAATTAATGCTGAACTTGAAATGCCTGAGACATTCAAATGTCCAACAGGCAATGAACATACCCAGAGATAGTCATGACTTTAGCAAGAATAGAGGAAGCTCACAGAACTAAGGAGATCACAGAATTAAGGAGGAATTGAAAGGTAAAAGAAGTGGAGTCAGATTCCTCCTGAAAAGTGAGCCATGAAAGGAACTTTAACTGCTGAATTAGAGGTCAAAGTAGGAGATTTTAGTGGACTTCTTTTTTAAAGATAGGAAGTATATGAGCATGTTTTGAGGTAGAGGGAGAATAAATCAGTAGACAGGGAGAAGTAAAAAACATAAATGATAGGGGATAGTTGACAAAGGTCTTGGCAGAATACCTTACCCATTGACTTGGGGCCAAGGGAGGGACACTTCTTTGAGGGATAAGAAAAATAAGAAAGAATGGGTGCTATTTAGTGTGGCCCTGTCTCCAGGGCAAACGGATAGGTAACAAACTGTGTGTGTTAGGAATATAGATGTGACCCCACATTGAGATTCTCATCTCACATCCATTTCGTTGTTACCTGTATCTTCCTACCTTCTCTTTTTGCTATATGCAGACCGCCGTTTTGTCTTCCTGGCCTGTTCCAGGTTTCAGCATTCTGGTGTATCTGCTACTCTGTCCCTAAATCTTTCTAGAGCCCATGCTCCTTCCTTGGATAGTGTTTGACTGGGCCACCTATCTAAGAAGTGATGCCTTCAGTTAGGCTGGAGAACCTCCTCTATGAAAATCTCCATCAGTGACCCTGACAGACTTGGTATCTTGGAGATGTCACTGCTCCCAGCCTGTGGTCTAGTAGAATTTCAGCCTAGGCCTCTAGTAGTATGGATAAGGCATTAAAGTACCTTTGAACCAGAGTCTGTCATATTCCTCAACGTGGGACAGATGAAACAGTGGTAGTACTAGTGTTTCTGAGCTAGAACTCTGGTTTTATGTCTAGATTCTATGATGTACGACCTTTCAGAGGTACTAAAATTTGTTCTAATACAATGTTCAATACAAATGTAGTTCCTTTTCTGTTATGACCTCAACAAAACGTGACCAACTGCAGATGAACATTAAACTATGACAATTCCTGGAAATGAATACACTAATACCAGCAATCCCCTCATTTTAGCAGTTACAATGGTGACATTTGGCACAAATGGCCATTTAAGGGTGCTTTGGTTAAAACCTACCATCTTATTAGGCACATGATATTAAAACTTATGAAATAATGGGTAAACTTCTTAAAAACCTTTAATGAACAACGTGATGAAGTGATAATATTTTAGCTACTATTTATAAAGTGACTATTACAGGTCAAACATTCTTCTAGGGTTTTTTGTTGAAGTTGTCACATTTAATCCTTAATAACTCACTAGGAGTCAGGTATTCTTTTTTCCCCTTTGGACAGTTGGGGAAATGGGGGTCAGAGAGGTTAGGTAATTTGGTCAGGGCCACACAACCTGCGTGTAGAAAATCTGAGATTTGTACAGGAGCTTATCAAGCTCTGAAGTCCATGCTTCTCCTATTTTCCCACATTGCCTTTCTAATAAAAGGTAACTAAGGCTCAGTGTAACTATATTGACCTCCCACTGGATACTGCCCCCAAAGTGAGTCACTTTCACTCCACCCTGCTTGATTTTCTCCATAAAACTAATCACATCCTGACAATTTCTTATTTATTGCTGATCTCCCCCACTAGATTATAAACTCAATAAAAGCAAGGTCCTTGTCTGTTTTGTTCCCTGCTGAATATCAGTACCTAAAACGCTGTCTAGCACAGAGCAAGTAATCAATAAATATTTGTTGAATGAATAAATAAATGAAAAAATGCAAAGGAAGAAAAAGCACTAAAACAGATGTTTACCTAAACATACATTTTAAAAGAAAGCATATAACAAATTCAGGACAGAATTTAAATAAGTTTTTTAAAGAAATAACCAAGTGCTAGCTGGGTACAGTGGCTCACACCATAATCCTAGCACTTTGGGAGGCCAAGGCGGTCAGATCACTTGAGGTCAAGAGTTTGAGACCAGCCTGGCCAACATGGTGAAACCCGTCTCTACTAAAAATACAGAAATTATCCAGGCATGGTGGCAGGTCCGTGTAAACCCAGCTACTCAGGAGGCTGAGGCAAGGAGAATGCTTGAATCAGGGAGGCAGAGGTTGCAGTGGGCCAAGATTGCACCACTGCACTCTAGCCCGAGTGACAAAGCAAGACTCTGTGTGAAGGAAAAAAAAAAAGAAAAAAGAAAAGAAATAACCAAGTGCTTATTTGGGACATACTATGCTATGTTTTTCCATGCATGCTATTTTCAGTAAAGCACTTAGCAAACTTGTAAGATCATAACAACAAATATATGCTTCTATAACTCTAAAATTGTCCTTAAAGAAGTTCCTCTTTACCAGCTCATGTATACATTAGTTTTCTAAGAATAAGCAGTAGCTTTTTCCCTGGAGAATATCCACAGCCAGTTTATTTAATCAAAGAAGGATGCTTACTAAGATGAAGCTATCAAGTGTGAGCCGAAGTTGGGCCAGTTCATGTTAATATACTCCTAATGTCCTCTGCCAATTTTACCTGAAAATTCATTTTCCACATTACCAGGGAGCCAGGGTAGGAGAATACAGAAGGACCATCCAAGAGTCCTTACTTCTGTCAGCAAAATCAATTCAAAGTAGGTAAGTAAACACATATCCTAACAATGAATAGCAGATTGTGCTCAGAAGAATAATCTACAACATCTTACTGTGAAGGAACTACTGAAATATTCCCATAAGACTTCTCTCCAAAATGATTTTATTCAATTTGCATTTTTAAAAATATTTTAAACCTAAATTTTAAAAGGTTTGATATTGGTACATGAATAGACAGACATGGACTAGACCAAGAATTACAGGAATTTAATATATGATAAAGCTGGTATTCCAAAGGAACCAACAAATGGTGTTCAGACAGCAGGATAGGCATCTGGAAAAACATAGTTGGGCACCCTACTTTACTACTAACACCAGGAGTAACTGAAGGAGCACCAAATATTTGCAAGAAAAAAATTGGCCAGACGTGGTGGCTCACACCTGTAATCCCAGCAATTTGGGAGGCCAAGGTGGGCAGATCACCTGAGGTTGAGAGTTTGAGACCAGCCTGACCAACACGGAGAAACCCCATTTCTACTAAAAATACAAAATTAGAAAGGCGTGGTGGCACATGCCCATAATCCCAGCTACTCAGGAGGCTGAGGCAGGAGAATCGCTTGAATCCAGGAGGCAGAGATTGCAGTGAGATGAGATATTGCACTCCAGCCTGGGCAACAAGAGCGAAACTCCATCTCAAAAAAATAAATAAATAAAAATTTTTTAAAAATGAAAATAGTACAATTAGCAGAAGAAAACACCGTAGAATCCATGGACTCTTAGCATGGGGAATGCCTATAATATAAAAACCCCAAAGTTATAGAAGAGAAAATCACCTACATACAAACCAAATCTTTCTACATACCTAAAACATAGCACAAACACAACTAAATAATCATAGTTGAATGAACTGGGAAAACAAAACTTGACTCATATCCAGACCGAGTTAATTTTCCTACACATAAAGAGTACCTATATAAACCCAACGAAAAAGCCACCACTAACCCAAAATAAAAATGTGATAGGTAACGAACAGGTAGTTCACAGCGAATACAAACGGCTCTTCAGCACATAAGATGCTCAGACTGACTTTTACTTCTTTATTTTTTGAGAGACAGGGTCTCACTATGTTGCCCAGGTTGGGCTCGAACTCCTGGGCTCAAATGATAGTATCAGGACTACAGGTGTGCTCCACCGCACCTGGCTCCTCAACCACCTGTATTAACAAGAAATGCTAAATAAAACTTTCAAATCTATTTTGCCTATTAGAATGGCAAAAATTTGAAACGCTTCGAACATCATCATGTTGGTGAGAATGTGAGGAAACTGGCACTCTCATGTTTTGCTGATAGCATATATATACTGACGGCTTCTATGGATAGCAATTTGGCAGTGTCTATCAAATGTACAAATGCATACATCCTTTGACAAAGCAATTCCACTCTAGGAATATGTTCTATATGGTTGTGCTTCCCGGGGCTGGGAACTGGAAGCTAAGGGACAGGGGCAGAAGATAATCTTCTTTTCCCTCCTTCCCCCTGTTAAACATGTTGAATTTTATATACTGTAATACATTACTTTTTCACAAAAGATAATTTTCAAGCTATATGTCTGGGAATTCTTTTTTTTTTTCTTTTCTGAGACAGGGTCTCACTCTGTCATCCAGGCTGGAATGCAGTGGTACGATCTCAGCTCACCGCAGCCTCAGCCTCCTGGGTTCAAGCAATCCTCTCACCTCAGCCTACTGAGGAGCTGGGACTACAGGCACGTGCCATCATGCTAATTTTTGTATTTTTGTGTATACAGGGTCTCACTATGTTGCCTAGGCTAATCTCAAACTTCTAGGCTCAAGCAATCCACCCGCCTCGGGCTCCAAAGTGCTGGGATTATGGATGTGAGCCACCACGCCTGGCCCTGGGAATTCTTATAAAAGAAAAAATATCTACTCTCCCCTTCTGTTAAAGTCAAAACAGAGAAGGAAATTCAACCTATAATGAGAGTGGAGAATGGCCTCCACCCTGAGCGACAGACACAAAGGCTATTTCCGAGACAGGAATTTGCTGAACAAAATCGAGGGAAGACGACAAGAATCAAGACTCACTTCCCTAGATCTTGAGCCGTTTTCAAATTTATCTCAGCTTAGTGAGAGGCTAAAGCAAGGAATATCCTGCCCTGTGGGCCCTGCTCCTTACTGAAGGAAGATAAGGGATGAGTCAAGGACACCAATGGAGAAAAGCACGAACACCATTCCCTGATGAACATGACGTGAAGAAGGGCAAGAAGTGAAGCGGAATTGCTGAAGAAGTCAGTGAAAGCGGAGACTCATTTGGGGAAATGGAATATAGGAAATCCATAAAAGTGATTAAAGTTAGAGGCTGAGGCGGGGGGATCACGGGGTCAGGAGATCGAGAACATCCTGGCTAACATGGTGAAATCCCATCTCTACTAAAAATACAAAAAATTAGCCGGGCGTGGTGGCGGGCGCCTGTAGTCCCAGCTACTTGGGAGGCTGAGGCAGGAGAATGGCGGGAACCCGGGAGGTAGAGCTTGCAGTGAGCCGAGATCGCACCACTGCACTCCAGCCTGGGTGACAGAGCGAGACTATGTCTCAAAAAAAAAAAAAAAAAGGAAAGTTAGATTTGGGAGATAAACATTCAACAGACACACAACTGCTAATTCTGAAGAGAACAAAACAAATGACACAGGAAAAGAAAATTTAAGATATAATACAGGAAAATTCTCCTGAAATTGAGTAACTGAAGCTATAGCTTGAAAGGGTTCAGAATATGCCAAGAAAAATCAGTAGAGTCCAATCAGGGTAAGGCACATCTAGCAAGGCTGGCGATTCTACCAACACAGACAAAGAAGTGGGCAGCCCATAATGCGGGAAAAGGCAGACCATCTGCAGTCTTCTCCAGAACACTGGAGTCTGAAGAGAAAAGAATGCTGCCTACTGCGCCAGAAGGTAAAGAAGTGACCCAACACATCTTTACCAAGTTAGAATGTCATGCATTATTTAAAGGCAGCAAAAAGCCATGAAAGACATGAAAGAACACAAGCATTTATGACATGAAAGAACGCAAGCATTCTCACACTCAAGAATCCTCAAGGAAAATGTAGCCCTAATCCAGCTGACCAAAAGTTAAATGTACATAATGTGCTCATTAATGGGAATTTCACAGCTTCAAACCAGCCTGGTCCCATCTATCAGCATCGCTCACCTGGCCTTCCTGCAATAGCCAGCTCCTTTCCCTCCTCCCAGTCTTGTCCCCTGGAGTCTACTCTCAGCATCAACAGTGACCACATCAACACCCAAGTCAGAGCCCTCCAGTCCGCACTGGTCTACAAAGCCCTTCCCAATCCCCATCCCATATGCCCTCCGGGCCCTTGTGCCATGTCTCCTGCAGCCCTGGCCTCCTCACTGCCCCTCCTACACATCAGGAAGGCGACAAATTGAGTCTTGGCTCTGGCCGCCTCCTCCACCCGCAGTGAGTTAACTCCTTTATGTACTCTAGGTCATTGCTCAAATGTCAGCATCTCAATGGGGCCCTCCCTGACCACCTTATTTAAATTCTACGTACTCTCCTTGACCCCATGGACTTCACTCACCCTATTCCACTTTTATTCTTACAATTTAGCACTTGTTCTCTTCTAATGTATTATAAGACTTACTCATTTATTACATTCATCCACCCCCTCTAGTACATAAATTCCAGAGGGGCAGGGATTTCTGTTTGTTTATTCATTTCTTTATCTCAAGCACATAGAACAGTGCATAGTTCAGGGTATTCAATGTTATCAATGAACGAACTAGCAGTAGTACCAGTTGTAGTTAGGTGCAGAATTAAATCTAAATAGAATTAAATCTCATGGCCTGGGTTAACTATGGATAGAAAATTAGACATAATTTTAAGAAGCCCAGAAAGAAAAATTAACAATGTAAAAAAACATTAATTTGATAATAATAACAAAAATTCTGCCAGGCACTGTAGCTCAAACCTGCAATCCCAGCTACTCAAGAGGCTGAGGTGGGAGGATCACTTGAGACCAGAGTTCAAGACCCAGCCTAGGCAAAATGGCGAGAAACTGTCTCTTAAAAAATTAAAACTTAAATTTTTAAAAAAGAATTCTCAAAGCGTCACAAAAACTGGAGATAAAGGTACAGGAAGTGTGAAGTAATATTACTATGCTAATGGTTTTATTTTTTTTTAGAAAGGTATAACCAAAAGATTTATTTCTCAAGCCGATAAATTGAGAAAGATAAGCATTATCTTCCAAGGGAGGGGAGGAAAAGCCAGACAAAACAAAATAAGATATAAATTAGTTTCCAGTTGAAAATAAGAAAGTAGGAGTTATTTTGCATCACCTTACCTGTGACCCCCAGCCCAAAAAACGCTACTGATAAACAGGGTGGAAAGCATCATATCAGATAAAGTAGGAAAAACTGCCACAGTCTCAAACCACAAACTATGAGCACACACCTGCCAAGTCTGGGCTCAGTCAGAGGAACGTGCTGAGAGCTAGGATGTACCACCTTAGACATTCTGCGGGATACAGATGTCCCTGGAAGGTCACACCATCTCAAAGGCACCTGTAATGCCCACCGATTACAGCCACCATATATGAGATTTTAGAGATAAAGAAAAAAAAAACCAGGCCAGGCACGGTGGCTCAAGCCTGTAATCCCAGCACTTTGGGAGGCCGAGACGGGCGGATCACGAGGTCAGGGGGTCGAGACCATCCTGGCTAACACGGTGAAACCCCGTCTCTACTTAAAAAATGCAAAAAACTAGCTGGGCGAGGCGGTGGGTGCCTGTAGTCCCAGCTACACGAAAGGCTGAGGCAGGAGAATGGCGTAAACCCGGGAGGCGGAGCTTGCAGTGAGCTGAGATCCGGCCACTGCACTCCAGCCTGGGCGACAGAGCCAGACTCCGTCTCAAAAAAAAAAAGAAAGAAAGAAAGGAGGGACGGAGGGA